>NC_090246.1:30350861-30353361 GCF_037325665.1 Littorina saxatilis
CGGTAGAAGAAAGTCCTGTTTCAGAGACAGTAATGCAGGATTCAAATATGCCATTTACTGTAAAATGAAAAAAAGGTGAACAAAGGCAGAAACTAATTACTAAGCTTACGGCCCACCAGCTTCTAGTACACTGGCACAATACAAATGTTTGCAACGAACCGTTTTCGGAGGATACAACAAAAGCAAAGACTGACTCTGCTAGCAAAACGTATGTATACGGAAACAAAACCACTGGTTTTACAAAAAGTGCTGTTTCACAGACACTTACGCAGACTTCCAACGCGCCGTCTACTCAGAAAACAGTAAACTACGACAGAAACGAATACCAATGCCTAATCTGAACACACCGTTTAATTAGAAAACAGTGAACAGAGACATAAACTAATCACAGAGCCTACAGTACACTACCTTTAAATATACACTTTCGGTCGTAAAATGTAACTGATTGCGCAACTTTGATCCTGGAACACCGATTTCCATTCTCGTCTTTGACCTGTAAGTCCGCCACGACGTGTATTATCGAATCAACGTCACTCTTATCGCTTGCATCGTCCACAAATGTCAACGGAGTCTCCTGGTATTTGGAGCAATGACGAGGAGGCTTATCGCCTTCGTACTCATTGCCAGTAATGCCAGAAAGAGTCTATATCGCCGGTTGACCATTGCAACTAGAGCTAGTTAGTTAGTGTTACTGAGTGAGTTAGTTAGTCAGTGAGTCAGTCAGTCAGACATTCAGTAAGTCAGACTGAGTTAGTTAGTTAGTTAGTTAATTAGTTAGTTAGTTAGTTAGTCAGTCACTTAGTCACTTAGTTAGTTAGTTAGTGAGTCAGTGAGTCAGTGAGTCAGCGAGTCAGTGAGTCAGTTAGTCAGTCAGTTCGTTCGTTCGTTCGTTCGTTCGTTAGTTAATTAGTTGCTTGCTAATTTGGAAGAGAGACTATTGCCTGGTGAACCACACACGATCAGCTCTTGCCTATTTTCGCCTGCATGTGGATTCGTGTGTAGAGTTCTCAAATGCGATCCTTTCAGCCCCTATACTACCTACCGTACAGTGAATGCGCCGAATACCGCGCAGACGGTCTAAATATACATGGGCTTTGTGGAAGTGGTGGCAAACTGGGGCAAGGCTCACACAAGAAAATGGGTTGATTAAAATCAACATGGCCGAAGCAATGTTTTCATAAAAAAAGCGGTATTGTACGGGCAAATGTTGTATTTGGGTTACATGTGTTGCAGAGTATTTGAAAATACGTAGGCATAAAAACATGCAAAGAAGAGTGATAGGTCCCTGTTGTGAATATAGTCAAGTGGATAAATTGATTACTAATGTATCACACTAGTTTTACTGCTGCAGCAGTCCCTCTCATGAACGGACACCCTTGGGCCAGAGCAAACCTGTCCGTACATTGCAGGTGGCCGGTCACGGAAGAGGTCCCCCCCCCCCCCCCCATCACACACACTCAGACACACTGACGGACTGAGTGAGTTTTTGCTACTGGTGAACGAGCTATACTTGTACTGAAACAATAAGGTCAAACTTCTACAACTTATAACTGAAAGGGAAAAAAACTGTCCTGTAAAAATGACGTTAAATCAACGGTGTCAGAAAAAGAGAGATGAAAGCAGCCACGAACATACTCACAGAGGCACACATGCTTGTTCAGATACTTTGCAAAAATACGAATTGAAAACCTGCATGTCGTAATTTCTTTTTTTCTGGCTTTATTGAATGCTTTAGGCAGTGACTTTTCCCTGTCCAGTTTCCTCTTTCGTCTCTCTTACCCCTCTCTTACCCACTCCCCCCCCCCCCCCCCCCTTCCCTCGGCCCCGGCCACTCCCTTTACCCAGCCCCGACAGCACACACTTCTAATCTGCAAGGTAGAGTACACATTCTCTAAAAGGAAGACTACTCCTCTTCAATTATATCCAGAGATCTTCCAGCTGTCTCCACCATAAGCCAAGTGGTCGAGTCTTATACCCCCATTCCACACAACCGTTCTAGGTCCCGTTCCCGTACCGACCAAGGAACGGTGCGGGCACGGGAGGGATCGGGAGAGAACCGCAATGGAACGTAAACGATCGTTAACGGAACTGCTTTGAAAGGTAGGGTCAGTAGGGACGGTTGAGTTTGGACTGCATGTTCAAATTCTTAGCCGTTCCCCTCCCGATCAGAATGAACGGTAATGGAACCTCATCCCATCGGTAACGGAACGCTTGGATCGTAAAAGGAACTTAAAACAACGTTAACGCAACAGTAGCGCTCTCACACACTGAGTTGTCATACCCACATTCCACACATCCGTTCTGGGTCCCGTTCCTGTACCGACCAAGGACGGCTGCCACTATGGTCAGACGCTGCTCAAAGATGCCAAAAACGGCCGTTTGCGCAGCGTTCCATTGTTGTGGCAGCCGTCCTTGGTTGGTACGGGAACGGGACCTAGAACGGTTGTGTGGAATGGGGGTATAACTTTTGACACCGACAAACTGAAGAATGAACAGATCT
>NC_090246.1:30358361-30360861 GCF_037325665.1 Littorina saxatilis
TACGTACATGATCATATGTTCAAACTGCTGAAAATGGAAAATTCTCTTTCCACGCACACAGTGGTAAAACAAATATAAATCGGATGTTCGTTTCATTGCGTGTACATACTAACTCAAGTTACTTCTGTGTGTCTCAAATAAGGTTATCTGGTAAAGACACCAAACGCAATTTGTTTAGGTTAGCCAAAGGTAACGTAAACATCGCTTTTCAAAATGAATTCTATATGATTACAACAAACGCCTTTGTGCCAATCTGTCGACAAACCTAATGGCGTTTTAGGCATCTGTAAGCTGCCGATGGCCATGAACTGAAGCTGTCTACACACTACGCAAGTCACAGCATCATTGTTTGGTCGTTTAAATAGTGTTGATTGCTTAGTTTCGTCAATGTACGCCTTTTGTCTTTTCTTTCGAAATTCTTCTCGTGAGAATTACCCAAAAATATCTAATGACCCTTCGAGTTTGCGGTAAATGCCAATTATCTGCAAAGAACAATACTTCTGAATTTACTTGACACTTCAACCGAAACTCTCTCTGTTTCGAAATCGTAACATTTAGAAAAAGAAACCACAACATTAAAGATACAAGGAAACGAGAAATCTAACCTCCAAGATGCTCGTCGACGCGAAACGCACTCTCTTCTTCTTTGTTGACATCATCGTCATCGCCATCATCATCATCAACATCTACACCAACTCATCCAACACTATGCAGTGCCACCAATGTGCGTAATGGTTTCCCGTGCACTATCGACAGCTCATCAGTCACAAGACACGGTGATAAGTCACTCAGCGCAGTCGGACAATAGCGAGGACTATTAATAACACAGCTCTTGTCTTCACAATATAGTCTCCCTTTTAGTCTGGCACTCCCATCACAAAGTCACTCAACTCTGTCGCAAGAACGCTAAATCTGTCTATATAACACTCAGCTTGCCTCCCTTGCCAGTTTTCGGCGACTCCGAATCCGATTGAGTTGATTCCATGTGAATGCACGTTGAGGGTCGGCGTGGGAACACAGAGGTGTTTTTAATGATGCTGTTATGACATGTGCTCAAAAGCAACACGGATGAAACTACGTCATTGTTGTCGAGGTCATCCCAAAACCCTTGCCGGATACAATCAATCCCCACTTACAAGTAACAACAAAATAACAAAAATAACCTGCATGATAGCGTACTATCATATCAGCTCTTGCCTGTCAAAAAGACTTATCTTCACCAGGATCGAGAAACCCAAACAATGTTTTCTTTCAGAATTTTCCAGCGTTTTCCTAAAAAAAGCTTCTCGTTATTTCGTCATTACATATTTACAAGAAACTGATTGGATGGTGCATCTGAAGTCTTTGATCTGAATCCATCGTGTAATACTTCAAAATGAGGTTATTCCTAAAAATATGGGGATTTCCAATCTAGGTGCTGGGAAATCAGTTGGGAAGCGTAGTTTTTGTGTGGACTACATATATTTAATTATAGCGAGTGCTGCTTAGCTATAAATTTGCGTTTCATTTCATCGTATTCCTTCCTACTTTACGTGCATTGGGATTTTCTTCTATTAGCACAACCATTGGCTGTAGTTAGCCTATTCATTGCAAAAAATACACTAGAAAGATTTGGTGCAACGTAACAAGCTATCAAGCATAATAAATATTCAGGTCATTAGACTTCATGATTCCCCTTGACTGGTGGGATACTTATGCGTGGTTATCAAGTGTTCATCCATATAAGTAGACCAAAGTGTGACAGTGCAAAACACTGAATGGTTATGCTCAGTCAGGAGTGTATGAATGTAAGCTGTAGACGCAAGTAGCTCTCTGTCTGTCTGTCTGTCTGTCCGTCTCTCTGTCTCTGTCTCTCTCTGTCTCTCTCTCTCTCTCTCAGTCTCTCTCTCTCTCTCTCTCTTTCTCTCTCTCTCTCTCTCTCTTTTTTTTGCATTATAATATCTAATGGCAATATAATTTAGGAACCTGTTACTTTCTAATACATGTACCTTTTTCAGAAGGTACATGACTGGGCGCAAAGTGGAACGAACAGACGGACAGAGGAAGTAAAATCATTTGTTAAAACATGTCGGATAAGGGCAAGACGTGGAGAATTCTTTGTTTTTAATGAACTCCGATCTATGTGAAATTAATTCAATTTTGACAATGATGGAACAGGTACATTAATAGGTAGACATGCGCCTTGAGTCGCCTTGTGTGGTGAGATACGTGCGCGATATAAATCCTCGTAAATAAATAAGATAAAATAAAAAATACTCAAGGGAACATACATCCTACAAGAAGCCAACTTTACAACCATTCAGCAAAACGATCTTACAAGACCACTGGGTTCTAACAAGAAACAAAAAAAATCCAGAAGTAGTAAACAACTGCCAAGTGTTTTCACGCGTTCAATGTTAAGTGCCACAACCGCAAGCATTGTGCAACGAAAGTATTTCACTTCCTAAACGCAAGTATGTTAGTTGCTACATAACACTTCCTTGCTTAACTCTGACTAAGC
>NC_090246.1:30365861-30460861 GCF_037325665.1 Littorina saxatilis
ATTACTTGCCAAGTTTATGGTGATTACCGTGTGGGGACAGTCCGGTGTGGGGGGAGCGTGTGTAAAAGCGACAGGCGCCACTTAACTCATTCTGGATAGTATCCAAGACACCGTGCAATGCGGTTATGTCACACAATGACAAGTTAGCACTTCAATCAATCAATCAATGAGGCTTATATCGCGCATATTCCGTGGGTACAGTTCTAGGCGCTCTGCAGTGATGCCGTGTGAGATGAAATTTTATACGGCCAGTAGATTGCAGCCAGTCAGCTTTATATTCACATATTTTTAGTTACCGTACGTATCTGGCGTACTTTCCGATCGATTGATACATGCCAAGACATCTTTGCAGTGTCCTTTTTGTATGTGTTTATTGTTTTGTAGAATTGTTTGCAAATTTGTTGTTGTTGTTGTTAGACTTGAAAGAGATACTGTAGGCGCACAGCAGAATGATGCCGATTGAAATCTGTTTCACTGACAATTAAGCCAGCCTGATTCAACAAGAAAAAAATTGACATTGAACCGGAGACTTTTTTTTTTCAACTACAGGGAAAACTAAAATAGTTCTTTTTTCTAAAACAATCAAACAGAGCGACATTGCAGCTCTCCGTGAAGGCAGAGAACAGAAAGTGTAGGTGTGTGTGTGCATGGGTCCTTGTGTGAGTGCATACATGAGTTTGTGTGTTTATTTTGTATTCACGGATTACGCTGAGTTAGTGGTTCCTTCTGACCACATTTCTCAATGCTAACGTGGAGGGACTGGGGAACCCACCAACGTCCGGTCATTAGACCTTTCGTGAGATTTGTCACGCCACCTGATCAACGTCCTTGGAGATAATGACCTCGTGACGCAAGACATGAATGGACATGATGTGTCCCTGCCCTCCTCCTTTATCCTCCCACCCATCTGTGATCACGCCCACCCACCACACCAACTCGCAGACACAGAGAAATAACAATTAACACACAAAGACAAATAGAGCCATAGGGTAGCCACAGCCACAGCCACACACACTCTCTCTCTCTCTCTCTCTCTCTCTCTCTCTCTCTCTCTCTCTCTCTCTCTCTCTCTCTCTCTCTCTCTCTCTCTCTCTCTCTCTCTCCAGAAAAATGTTCTGCTAAAGAAAAAAAAGAACAAACTTAAAACACGCTGGTCATTCACTTCTTTTATTTGTTAGTATAATGTGACAAACAACAGCAGTCACACAGACCAAACTTTGCACTGGCTTCGTGGTTGGTCCAACGAACCTGCAAACCGACACCGCCGTTGACGCCAATGACGAAATAATCGATTGCTAGTACAGACTGCAACACGCCACCACCCTCCCATTCATAAATCACTGCCTCTCCATCAATGGACCATCCATCATTTTACTGTGTCATCGTAACCTTGATTTTTTTTTACTCCCTTTCCGGATGGAAATTCCACCCGAAAACCATCCATCACCTGATTAGGTGAAATCTATTACCGACAAAGTCAACAAGTGTTATGAGATTTGCCGGCGGTGGCTGAACACACAATACAACGGCAAATTGAACCGTTCTCCTTGTTGAAGGCTGCCTGCTTAGCTCGAATGTTTAGAGAGATATAGCCGACAAGTCCAACCGAAGTTACGAAAGTGCAAAAATGTGTTATCTGGATTACAGCACACAAAAAACATTTTAAAGGTGATTGTATCACTATGAAACTTATGAAAAATGGTTGGGAAAATGTCAGAAACGTACCGACGATTCCACACGCGAATTAATGTCAATTATTGCAAAGAACGCACTGCATCTGAAACGAGATCGGCCCGTCCGCCCTCACATTGAAGTGTGTGTGTGTGTGTGTGTGTGTGTGTGTGTGTGTGTGTGTGTGTGTGTGTGTGTGTGTGTGTGTGTGTGTGTATGTGTGTGTGTGAGAGTGTGTATGTTTGTTATTTTTGTTATTAATTCTTTACAACAAAGAACAACAGTTTGTTTGGATATAATTGTGTACGTTACCGATGACATCCGCCGTCGGTTACACTTCCTGCGGCCGGGGATGTTTTCGGTTCGAGTTTCTGTCGGTGGGACAAACCACATCCGATGGCCGCCTCACGTCAGGAAATTGCAGTCAGTGTCCGCTTCTTTGATGCTCACACAAGAAGCCGTGTGTACTACCTTGATGGCGTCTGTGTTGGTTGTTGTTGTTGTTGTTGTTGTTGTTGTTGTTGTTGTTATTGTTGTGTGGTTTGCCTGTCTGTCTGTCTGTGTGACTAGTTTTTTCTATTACATTTAGTCAAGTTTTGACTAAATTTTTTAACATAGAGGGGGGAACCGAGACGAGGGTCGTGGTGTATGTGTGTGTGTGTGTGTGTGTGTGTGTGTAGAGCGATTCAGAGTAAACTACTGGACCGATATGTATGACATTTTTCATGAGAGTTCTGGGTATGATATCCCCAGACGTTTTTTTCATTTTTTCGATAAATGTCTTTGATGACGTCATATCCGGAATTTTGTAAAAGTTGAGGCGGCACTGTTACACCCTCATGTTTCAATAAAATTGATTGACATTTTGGCCAAGCAATCTTCGACGAAGGCCGGACTTTGGTATTGCATTTCAGCTTGGAGGCTTAAAATTTAATTAATGACTTTGGTCATTAAAAATCTGAAAATTGTAATTAAAATTATTTTTTTATAAAACGATCCAAAATTACGTGTATCGTTAACTTCATCATTTTCTGATTCCAAAAATATATAATTATGTTATATTCGGATTAAAAACAAGCTCTGAAAATTAAAAATATAAAACTTATCATTAAAATTAATTTTCCGAAATCGATTTACAAACAATTTCATCTTATTCCTTGTCCGTTCCTGATTCCAAAAACATATATATATGATATGTTTGGATTAAAAACACGTTCAGAGAGTTAAAAAGAATAGAGATATAGAAAAGCGGGCTATCCTCCTCAGCACAACCGCTACCGCGCTTTTCTGTATTGTTAATTTCACTGCCTTTGCCACGAGTGGTGGACAGACGATGCTACGAGTGTACGGTCTTGCGGAAAAAATGCTTTGCGTTCAGTTTCATTCTGTGAGTTCGACTGAGCTTGACTAAATGTTGTATTTTCGCCTTACGCGACTTGTTGTTTTGTTGCTTCTGCCTTCAATGCAGCCATGCTCATTTGCACGCCCCTGTGCACAGTTCCATGTTAAGACTGTGCACAATTCCATGTTAAGACTGTGCACAGTTCCATGTGAAGACTGTGCACAGTTCCATGTTTAGACTGTGCACAGTTCCATGTTAAGACTGTGCACAGTTCCATGTTAAGACTGTGCACAGTTCCATGTTAAGACTGTGCACAGTTCCATGTTAAGACTGTGCACAGTTCCATGTTAAGACGGTTATCAAGGACTAAACATCGTTGAAAAAAACACACATAGATCTGTCATGTAGAACGGCATCGTAAAATATACATTACACCCTGTAGGATCCTTTGGGCGTGACTTTTTCACTCCATGCTGTAAATGTTTCTAATCGTTCAAACGTAATATCGCAAATAATATCTTTAAGACCTTTATGAAGTAATGATTCACGGGGTAAAGCACAACACTTTAATATAAAACTCTCTCTTTATATATATATATATATATATAAGACACAACTCATTCCATCTTTAAACACACTTCAGTCAGTAAAGAGAAGAAAGTCAAAACAGTGTGTGGAAAAAAAAGCTACTGATTTGTCCCTTTAAAACTCCAGACAATCAGCAAAGGACGTTGTAGTACCAGAGAGACGAAATCTGAAAAGGCTTACATACACATCCTGCGGACAAAAAAAGTAGACAACAAAAAGATTCACACTAAGTCAAAAAGATGCAGACAGACGAGATCAGACACAATCGTCAGGAATCATAAATGATTAAAAATGTTAAAAACAAAATTTTAAAAATTCTACCACCACATCTCACTCACCTGTCGCCTGCAGCAGCGTAAGGGCGTGGAGAACATCTTGGCAACGTCCTTGACCCCGCCGCTGATGACCGACAACCCCGTAGCCGCCATGTCCTTGATGTTGTACCCGCTCCCTCCATTCTCCGCCCTCTGGAGGTCCTGCATCACCTTGTTCAGCCGCTTTTGGGCCTCAGTGAGGGGAGGAGAAATTGTAGAGCCATTGGGCAAGCAAGAGGTGGATTCGCCTTCGGGCTGAGTCGGGTCTTGCAGTGAAGTTTTGGGTTTCCCTTTGTTGCCGTGTTCACCCAGCGACCAGGAGACGCTTCTGGGTGACCCTGAGGCAGCTCCACCTCTCCTGGGCTGGCAGAGGATGGGGGAAGGGTTGGTGGATAGGGAGGAGGATGCTGGTGGCGAGTGTGAAACGTCGGCACTGTCAAACGTTGGTGTTGGTGTTGGGGTCGATGAGCGGGGTTGAGACGTGACGGCAGACTGTGGCCTCACTGGAGGGAGTTCAGGGGCTTGGGCGATGAGCGACTGTGTGAGACAGGTTCTTGGTTCGGAGTAGTGGTCAGGGGGAGAGGTCATGGAGTCCAAACTTTTTACTTTTCTGGGACCGACGGTAGCGTATTCTACAGACACTGGCAGTACGGGTGCCGGTTCTTCATCGTGGGCAGAACTCGATCTTTCTCCGCTAGAATCCGCGGCAGACTTGTCAGCGTCAGTAGCCACGAAGAGCACAGTCTCGTACACAGAACACACCCTCCCGGGGCCTATCACAGCATATTCGGCAGACTGAGCCATCACTGGTGCAGTGTCTTTGCTCGCAGAATCCTTGCGTTCAGCACTGATGACTTCATCCGCCGTAGCCACGGGAGTGCTGGTCATTGGGTTAACTCCTCCACACACGTCGAAATCTATCTCCGCGTACACCCCTGACCCAGTCATAGAGTAAGGAAGCAGTTCTGGGTCCCCAAAATCCGGAACGTCCGTCGACGGAGCTTTGCTGCTCATAGCAGAGCGCACAGTAGGAGGAGAATCCCTGGACTCTGTTTCCATCTCAAAGAACGACTGACTCAGTTCTGAGAAGTCATCCAGCCCAGCCAGTGACTCAGCGACCTCATCCATCAGGAGGCTATCCTGAGGAGGAGATCCTGCCATGGCAAGAATGCTGCTCTGTATGGAATCTTGTCTGCTAATGTCACTGCGTACTAGTCCGGGCCCGCCAGATTGGGAGGAACTCTGACGACTGTATTCTTTGGGTGTTTCTGGCGCAGTGAGAGTATCGTGTTCAATGCAAGAATCTCTTGATTCCACTGACACCTTCGAGTCCTGAGAGTCTTTGAATTCGCAATGTAAAGCATTTTGTCGACTCATTTTCGGTGCTACTTCTGGTTTCATCTTGCTTATGTCCTCTTCGTCCCACTTTGCCCATTCGCTTTTGTCTTGCTCACCTATACTTGGCTGATCATCTGTACCTTGATTGATACCAATGCCATATTCTAACGAATCACTCTTTACAGACTCTTGTCTCTGGACGTGTGGTTTCTGTCCAGACTCCTCGCCCTGTTTTCTGGTTGCTGAAGAAGACATGTCTCCATCAACAATTCCTCTTTTCTCATTTGCACGGCCGCTGATGGAGTCACTCTGCACAGAACTCGGTATCCCAATGGCAGGACTGCCAGCTGATCCGCCGGATGCCTTTTTCTTGGAGTCAGCAAATGCTCCGACTGCCATGCCCAAGATTTGTGTCATTGTCATCGCTTTAAGTGGTATATCTGGTCTCCCTGTGCTTGTATCTGCCTCTTCCGGATTCACAGAGCCGCTTTTGTTTTCTTCACTGATACTTAGATTGTCAGCAATACTTTGACCGCGGTCAATCTCATTCCCTAACGAATCACTCCTGGCGGACTCCTCTCTCTGGACTTGTGGTTTATGCCCAGATTCTTTGCTTTGCTTTCTGGTTCCTGCTGAAAATTGTTCTTCCGCTATAGGACCAGTTTTCTCATTTGCATCCCCACTGCTAGGGTAATTCTCTCCACAGCTCTGTTTGTCGATTGACGCACTGTCAGTTGGTTCACGGGGTGAGATTTTCTTCGAGTCAGTAAATGCTCCGACTGCCATCCCGAGCATTTTCGACATTGTCATCGCTTTATGTGTTATTTCTGGTTTCTTCTTGCCTGTATCTGCCTCATTCAGATTCGCAGCGCCGCTTTTGTTTTCGTCACTGATACTTAGATTGTCAGCAGTACTTTGACCGCGGTCAATCTCATTCCCTGACGAATCACTCATGGCGGACTCCTGTCTCAGGACTGGCAGTTTATGTACAGAGTCTTTACTCTGCTTTCTGATTCCTGTTGAAAATTGTTCTTCGCCGCTGCCAGAGTCACTCTTTCCAATGCTCTGTTTTTCCATTGACGAACTCTCAGCAGGTCCACCGGGTGACTTCTTCCTCGAGTCAGTAAAAGCTCCGACTGCCATACCCAACATTTTCGTCATTGCCATTGCTTTCATTGGTACTTCTGGTTTCTTCTTGCTTATGCTTTCTCCATTCAACTTTATGGAGCTACTTTTGTCTTCATCACTAGTATTTGGTTTATCAGCTGTACTTTGATCAAAACTCTTCTCATTCCAAAACGAGTCGGTCTTTGCAGACTCTTGTCTCTGGACAGGTGGTTTGCGTCCAGAGTCTTCACTCTGCCTTCTTGTCGTTTCAGGAAATGTATTTCTATCTGAACTTCCACTTATCTCATGTGGATGCCGGCTGCTAGAGCCACTCTGTCCAGATGTCTGTCTCTCCATTGAAGAACTACTAGCAGATCCACCGGATGACTTTTTCTTCAAGTCAGTAAATGCCCCAACTGCCATTCCGAGCATTGTCGTCACTCTCATCGATTTAGGTTGTGTTTTAGATTTCTTCGAGAGTATGTTTTCCTCGTCCAACTCTGCAGGTCCACTTTCGTCTTCCCAACAAATATTTTCTTTTTCAGTTGCAGATCCAATGGGTGACTTTTTCTTCGAGTCAGTAAATGCCCCGACTGCCATACCGACCATTGTCGTCACTCTCATCGATTTAGGTTGTGTTTCGGCTTTCTTCGTGCGTATGTCTTCCTCGTCCAACTTTGCAGATCCACTTTCGTCTTCCCAACTGATATTTTCTTTATCAGTAGCAGATCCACTGGATGGCTTTTTCTTCGTGTCGGTAAATGCCCCGACTGCCATTCCGAGCATTCTCATCGTTTTAGGTGGTGTTTCAGGTTTCTTCGTGCGTATGTCTTCCTCGTCCAACTTTGCAGATCCACTTTCGTCTTCCCAACTGATATTTTCTTTATCAGTAGCAGATCCACTGGATGGCTTTTTCTTCGTGTCGGTAAATGCCCCGACTGCCATTCCGAGCATTCTCATCGTTTTAGGTGGTGTTTCAGGTTTCTTCGTGCGTATGTCTTCCTCGTCCAATTTTGCAGATCCACTTACGTCTTCCCAACTGATATTTTCTTTATCAGTTGCAGATCCACTGGATGGCTTTTTCTTCGTGTCGGTAAATGCCCCGACTGCCATTCCGAGCATTCTCATCGTTTTAGGTTGTGTTTCAGGTTTCTTCGTGCGTATGTCTTCCTCGTCCAATTTTGCAGATCCACTTTCGTCTTCCCAACTGATATTTTCTTTATCAGTTACAGGTCCACTGGATGACTTTTTCTTCGTGTCGGTAAATGCCCCGACTGCCATTCCGAGCATTTTCATCGTTTTAGGTTGTGTTTCAGGTTTCTTCGTGCGTATGTCTTCCTCGTCCAATTTTGCAGATCCACTTTCGTCTTCCCAACGGATATTTTCTTTATCAGTTGCAGATCCACTGGATGACTTTTTCTTCGTGTCGGTAAATGCCCCGACTGCCATTCCTAGCATTCTCATCGTTTTAGGTGGTGTTTCAGGTTTCTTCGTGCGTATGTCTTCCTCGTCCAATTTTGCAGATCCACTTTCGTCTTCCCAACTGATATTTTCTTTATCAGTAGCAGATCCACTGGATGACTTTTTCTTCGTGTCGGTAAATGCCCCGACTGCCATTCCTAGCATTCTCATCGTTTTAGGTGGTGTTTCAGGTTTCTTCGTGCGTATGTCTTCCTCGTCCAATTTTGCAGATCCACTTTCGTCTTCCCAACTGATATTTTCTTTATCAGTTGCAGATCCACTGGATGACTTTTTCTTCGTGTCGGTAAATGCCCCGACTGCCATTCCGAGCATTCTCATCGTTTTAGGTGGTGTTTCAGGTTTCTTCGTGCGTATGTCTTCCTCGTCCAACTTTGCAGATCCACTTTCGTCTTCCCAACTGATATTTTCTTTATCAGTTGCAGATCTACTGGATGACTTTTTCTTCGTGTCGGTAAATGCCCCGACTGCCATACCGAGCGTTTTCGTTACTCTCATCGATTTAGGTTGTATTTCAGATTTCTTCGTACGTATGTCTTCCTCGTCCAACTTTGTAGATCCACTCTCGTCTTCCCAATTACTCTTTGCTTTATCAGTTGTACTTTCACCAAGACGAAATCCTTTCCCAAACAAATCAGTCTTTGCCAATTCCTGTCTTTGGACTGTTGGTTTGTATCCAGATTCCTCGCTCTGATTTATTGTCGTTTCAGGGAATTTGTCTCCATCTACAATCTCACTATTTTCATCTGCACGCCCGCTATCTGAGTCATGCTGTCCTACAATTGAAGAACTACGAGCAGATCCACCAGAGGACTTTTTCTTCGAGTCAGTAAATGCTCCGACTGCCATGCCGAGCATTGTGGCTACTCTCGTCGCTTTAGGTGGTATTTCTGATTTCCTATTGCTTGTATTTCCCTCATCCAACTTGACGGAGCCGCTTTTGTCTTCTTCGCCCGTGTGTAGTTTATCAGCTATACTTTGACCGAGACCAATGTCTTTACTCAACGAATCGCTCTTTACAGATTCCTGTCTCTGGACTGGTGGTTTGTAACTAGAGTCTTCGCTCTGCTTTCTTGCCGATTCAGGACATTGTTCTCCATCTGTACTCCTACTTTTCTCATTCGGATGCCCGCCGCTTGAGTCACTCTGCCCAGAACTCTGATTTTCAAGTGAAGAACTATCAGCAGATCGACTGGATGACTTTTTCTTCGAGTCGGTAAATGCTCCGACTGCCCTTCCGACGAATTTCTTCACTCTCATCAAGCCAAACATGTCTTGAAGCACTCCACCACTTTGTTTTCTTTCTGTTTCTACAACTGTTGCAGTCTCCACAACGGCAGTCTTCTCAGCTTTGTGATCAGCCACTTGCTGAGGCTCCTCGGTTAGCTTTTTGTCCAGTTTTACAGAACTTTCCGTTTTCTCCGCTTTACCTGAAGTAACTGGTCCCGTTTCGCGAACTGTCTCCTTTTGACTCTTCGCTGTATCACCAAGTGCTCCAGTCAGTGTTGCGTTATCGTCATCGAATGTGACCCATTTGAATTTCTGAGTCTTTTTCTCTTTTTCTTCAAATGTTCCCACCAGAACACCACCAACTACTTCAAGTTTCTGTCCAGGTTCACCCGTGTGTCCGTCTGTTTGTTTCGATTCTTTCTCTGACATTGTTTCCACTCGTTCGCTTGCAGTGTTCTCTGTTTGCCTTGGCACATCCACAACTTCGCTTTTGTGCTCTTTGTCTATGTCTTTAAACGTACCCACAACAGCTCCAATTCTCTCAACTCTCTGCCAAATTGAGTTTTTATGTGTCTTTTTGTGTATTTTGTCCGCTTCTTCGAATGTTTCATCCCCACTAACGGCAACACCTTTCTGCTCAGACAAGTCAACAGACACACTTTCATCTTTCCTCACTCTTTCTTCAAAAATTTCAACTTCGACACCACCGATTGTTTCGACGTTTTTGCCTGAACCGTCTACAGCCCCGTTTGTAGTATATCGTTTGTCCCTTTCTTCAAAAGATTCAACCTCTACACCGCCAACTTTCTCAACTTTGCTCTCGCGAATTTCATGCACACCTTCACCATCTCTAGTCTTCCCTACTGCGTCGATTGTAACGTCAGTGTTCATGTGAGCACGTGCAACAAACGGCGCCACATCAACGTGGGGCCAGGGAGGTTCATCAAAATGGTCCACCAGGGACACGTTCCCATCCGAAGATGACTTGGACCACGGAGGCGGAGGAGGGAGGATTCGAACCGGAGATGCGTTGGAGGTAGATACACGACGGGGTCCTCTGGGCCGTATGCGAGCGTACACTGGAGGCGCAGCTTCCGGCGTTGGAGAGTTGACAGACTCTTCAGAGTCTTGAAGAGGATGACTGAACGCTTTGAGGGAATAGTCTGACATGTTTTTGTTTTCTCCTCCATACGCCATTGTTGACGGGATGTTCGCACCAATCACGGTCTTTGGCAAAATGACAACCAACAATAAAAAATAAAAAAAAATACACACCTCACAGTTTTTGGGTAGATTATTCAACCCTCAGAAGAGTTGTGTGTCCTTTGAGCATCATGGTTAGATGCTTAGAACCAAACTCGGACGCTTGATAACGAAGAAATTGAAACTCTTCAAATATTTTGTGGCTTCACAGAATCTTTAATGTCAGATGAACTATCAGAACGCAAAATTTTCAGAAAACAACCCGTTTTGCGAAGAAGATTCAGAAATCATTGTTTGTTTTATTGCCTCGTGATTTGCTACGGCTACTCGTGTTTCTGCGCATATAGGCGTTGCCTCTTCCCTACATGGTCACTGTAAAATCGGTATCACGATGAACGAGTACTACAGGCCGTATCGTCTGTGAGAAATGGTTTCAGTATTTCCCTTTTCTGGAGCAGCCCGGACTTTTGAGAGTAAACACAAATCCTGAAACGAAGAGAGACACAGACATGGAAGTCTTCACAGAGATCACGTGCAGACAGCGAGTCTAGACGTGGTGGTTGTGAACAAAGGCTCTGGCTGCGAGGACTCGCGGAAAGTTTCATAATGTAAACATCTGATGGCCATACAGTCTTTGGCAGACACTACTTCTGAAAGCTGTGCACATCACACGACTGAGAGTAACACGAATGACCAGGGAACGAGATCTGTTTGGGGTAGGAATCGTCTCTTCTGGTTCCCATGAAATAGTGGCTGTTTCCCCACCACAATACTTTACATATCACACCAACCAAATTTAACACAAACGCCCAACGTGCGAGTTCACGTTCTGTTGATCACTTCAACAGAAGATATCATGATTCGAATGGAAAAAGGGGTTTTCATGATACAGTTTTCTTTGCAGACGGTGCCGTTCCTAACGTTCAGAGTCTGGACTGATTGGTTTCGAAAAGTTGGTTTAATTTGATTGTGTATCCTGCAAACAATAATAGTTTTGTTTGGGTATCACTGAGGAAAACGTTTTGCACTACAATGCACCGCAAATGATTGCGGCAAAAACATAAACGTATGCAGTGTAATGCATGAATGCACGCCTGTAACAACAAAGAATTAAAAAATATGGCTAACCCTTCATTTCAGTTAGTTTAATCGAACCTGTTGCTCTCTGTAGAAACGGAACAAAGATATACCTCCACTCTTTAAACCACAACATTCAGCAAGTCCAAACAACCGAACAGCACACAAGTCCATTCTTATCCAATCAAAAAGAAGAAGGATCCTTGAGTGAAAGTCAAACATCCATTTTGTCGTCTGCTCTCACGCTCAAGACTGACTGCGCTAAGGTCCCAGACCCAAAGAGGCGTCGCGACAAAATTCATCCACGGGAGAAGAGACGAGAGTCCAGAGGGAGGTTCGGTTTTTGATCTCTGTCCAAATGCTGCCTGGAAATATATCAATTCTATATCCCTAGCTCACCGGAATGGGGCCAGCTTCGCCCGCCAGGCCGAGGGGGTGGTGGAAAGGGTGGGGGGGTGGCAGGAAGGGGGCAATGGGACGGTCCTGGATGTATAACTTGCTTCTCCCTTACGCCCCTCTCCCACTCATTTTCAGTGCCAGAGCCGCTAAATGTACATACAGCACAACACTGCACAAGTTTACACTGAGTGTTTAATTTGCACCTCTCGCCCCCCCCCCCCCCCCCCCTCCTTCCTCTTACTTCCTCCAATTACCAGAGCCGCTAAGTGTACATATTTAACAACGCTGTTTGAGGCGTGGTGTTTTACAAACAAGTGTTACAGGAAGTTGCCTTTTATCTGCGCTGACTCATTTCTGCGCTGATAAAGTTATTGATTGTGTGATATAACATTTTGTAGATCGGTCACTCTGTGCCATTGTTTTCTCGTCTATTATTGTATGCACAACATTGAGGGTATCTGTTTTTGGACAACGTGACATGGCCTTTATCTGCTGCCTGATCTGTTCCCTGGTAATGTTATTGATTGATTGCAGATGGGTCACTCTGTGCCTTCGTTATCCAATCAACTCTTTTCTGTTCATTGAGTATCGTCTTACACGGTGATGAGTAGAGGAGACCATGCTCTCGCATAGATTTCGCGGTTGTTTATGGTTTCAGTTGCGTATTTCAGGATTTGAGCATTATTGTGTCCGGGCACCAAAGAGGACATGAAGCGTATAACAACCACCTCCATTCAAGAACAGCAGCCTCATCAACCTGGCATATAAGTGTGAATTAGTGCTTTCCGTTCTGTTTTTAAATAAACCTTGCTTTCGGGTGTTACAGAAATAACATTCATATCAAAATACAACGAAGTTTGGGGGGGGGCAACGTTCGGTTTACGTATTCTCCTGGTCGGTTCCTCTGTACGTGTCCTGGAACTCTTCATATCAATGAAAGTAATATAATAGTGTTGGTGTCTTTGGCAGTTTTGCCAATGTGCTAATTGTGTCTTGTAGGAGAAATATAATTTCTGGGATCTTACTAGCAGTACTGCTATACCATAGGCTGCCATCATCCTGAACTCAGGTCAAAATGAGTTCGGCTCATTCTCTCCCTGATCGGACGCTACAGTCCTACGCGAATCTATCAAAACAAAAATACAGAGTTATCTCTCAAATGGTTTTCGCGAGCACGGATCTAAATTTGAGATCAGTGTTCGCGAGACGAAAATGATTGCAGATTGGCCGACTTCGACAGTGATCTCCGTTCTGTTCTTCACAGTTATGATAAAGACATCGTTCTAAGGTCAAAACAAGTCGAAATTTTGGGACTGCTGCCGGAAGGAGACCGTAATATATGGTTTCATCACTGTCAACTGGTTACAGAAAAAATCGTCTGCTCCAGTGAGCGCCAAAACCAAACGGTTGATTATCACGTGACACTTTTGCCATATTTAGAGTTGTTTGCACAGTAAATACAGCCGCGAAAAATAGCTCGCTTGAAACTGTCTTACATATCAATTCCTTTGTAATTTAAAAAATTACAAAACACCATGAAAAATCATTATCGACGATCGCGAATCTGCTTATTATTATTATTATTATTGTGATCATTTTTTATGCGCCTAATCTAGATATAGCCCTAGGCGCTTACATATTAATTTCTGCCGTTTGAAATGAAATTTTTTTTACAGACAGACAGACAAACAGACATTTTTTACACACAATATATAATCAATAATACATTACAAAAAGCTCTAAATATGTAAAATAAAATCGGTTTCCTTGCCAGACAAGGAAACTCAAGGCATCCTATCAGGGAGAGAATGAGCCGAACTCATTTTGACCTGAGTTCAGGATGCGCCTGAGGGTGGTGATCGATAACTGATGTAAATGAAGATAGGTCGACATCTCTCCGGCCTGGAAGACTATTTCAAATACGAAAGATTGTACACATAAATTCACGAAAAAAAAGAAACAAAGATGGTAACGGGTTTTGGAAAAATTGACATTGTATTAGACTTTTTTTTTATAAGTTAGACAATTGTTCTACCTTCTGTAACGAAAAAAGGAAATTGACAGATCCCGATCACACAAAATAACGGCAGTTCGTACTTAAGGCTGCGATATATATTGCTCGATCCCTTCGTTTCATTTAATTATCAAACATACCATTTGCCTTTTGATTCTTTTAATCAAAGTCAGATAAAAAAAAAATGATGCTAAAACAAATTAGGTTAATGGGACTAAAAATTGCCCCGCGTGTGCTCTGAGTGGTACGCATTCGCTTGAATAACTTTCGGCACGGCAAAGCAAGAACCCGACATTTGTCTGTAGATTTTTCTGCGCCGACTGGCACGAATGCATCATGTCAAAGAACATTGGGCATTGCGTGCTTTAGACGTCCTTTGGGTCTCACAATATATGATTACAAAGGGATCATGACAAAGACAATTAGGCTGTGTGTGTTTCAGCCTGGTTTACTTTTCTTTCAGTCGTGTTATTCTCTGGCTGAATATTGCACAAGTGGCACAAAGAAAGAGTTAGAAAGCCTGTGTTTTAAACTGGTTGTCTTCTTTGCTAATTCAAACTGTTTAGCTATAACTTTTGTTCTTAGCTCTTTATCTCAAGTTGTCGGCTCCTTCCGTAATGCACTGCTATATGTGACCCTCCACCACGAAATGAGTCGCATGTCACCTCGCGCGGTTCTGCGCTAGGCTTGATAAAAGTCCGGAGAGTGTCTGGTAACAGTGTGAGGGTCACCTTAGTCACAGGCTTGTAACTCAAACATTTTTCGCTCTTTTCTAAAACGGTTTTCACCACTGGATAGAGCATAAAAAACTCGTTAGGAAAATGTAAAAATATGAAAATCATGCAAAGGTGACATGCGACTCATTCCGTGGTGGAGGGTCACATATTTTTTCTATGAAAATCAACAAACAAATTAGTACTGTAATAACGTGCAAGTGGTGTATTACTTGTTCATTTCGCATGAATAAAACCATGTGTTTTTGAGAAGATTGTTTTGCAAATTTGCCTACAAATGTCAAAGTGAGCTTATACGCTCACGGGAACATAGCACTTCACTAACAGTATAAACTCATTTCTTTTACACTAATTTAATACAACGATTGGTTTTTTTTTAAAGTATAGTGACATTGTTTTCGAAGTTCCTAGTTGCTTGACAATTTTGTTCTGAAACATTTGAGGAAAAACGTAGTTGTATGCACGACGTTATAAGCAATGAGAAATGTTTGCTCGACAGACTGCTTGTTACAAAGACATGTACTCAGTACGTCTTGCCAGCAAACGTTTGGGTCATCTCATGTTCATGGCAAACTTGGCACAGAGACGTGAACTCACTTATTGCAGGAAGAGTTCATTATTGGCCCATTTCTCACAATCTTTTAACCGGCGTTTGCCTTCCACTTCCTCTCAATCAGCAGAAAGTTCAGCGACATTCCTCCCTCATTAATCACGCCTGGAGGATCTAAGGCGAACTTCTGTTGCTTAATCAACCGTGCGGTAATTTCAATCAGATTTTCCGAGCAATATTTCCTAGATACCTCTTCTCTTATATCCAGCCTCTCTCTCACTCTCTCTACTCCGGCTCCTATAGCTATCATCACAGCTAATGGTTACCCTGCCAAACGATCAATAAGCAACATTTACATTTTTGTCCATAAAACACTAACAACATTGACCATAGTACTATATAGCCATCCCGACACCAGTGGTTCGCAGGTCAGTGCTAAACGTGGCCAATGTTTGGTCCGGGGTTCGATCTTGCGCTCAGCGGTAATGGAAGACCACTTGACCATTCACTGTGCATTCCGGCCACTGACCACTCGATCGATAGCTGGGGGCACCAGAGAGGTTTCCATGCTTTCTATTACCTCCCGCTTACATAAGCATGTATATATCCTCGCTGTTGCAAATGGGAGTGCTGCAGGCACAGAAAGGGAAAACACTGTTTTGAAATGCTGTGCTGACATAACCTAGAAGAGTTCTGTTATAGATTTAAAGATGCAGTCACTTCTCTTTCATTGGTGCAAAATGTGCTTATACCTTTTCAGATTCATACTTTATCTTAACATTGACGCGTTGGTACAGTTTTTCTTTCGAAATGTACAGTCAAAGTTGCCATATACACATTTAGCTGTTCTATATGCGTTTCTATCTATGTTTCTATTTCTATTGCTAAATTCGTTTCTTGGAAGTTCTTGGAGCCCGCCTCCAACCTCAATGATCTCTTTCTCTGATATACTTCAAATACCGACTCGATCGCCAAATTGCTTACCCCCACCCCAAGAAGACATTTCAGAAAGTTCCAGCATATGAGAAGCCGAGCTTATAGATTACTTGGAACATATAAATACACCGTCTATCACTGAAGAGAGCGAGAAACATTAAGACACCAACTAAACATGGATCTGAGCCAATGTCCCTTTAAAGCCAGTTGCAAACGAAGCGGAAAGAGAAATCACGAATCGTCACTTTTTACAGGCTTGGGTTGGCTGATTCACTCAGCGTTCTCTCGCTTCCCGGTCCAATACGATCCCGACATGAAGTATTGCCTTTGTTGGGGCTCGCTCCTGATGAAAACAGGGAAAGGACACTACATCATTCCTCCTATCTGGTCTTTCACCAGCTATTGTACGCTGGGAACCCGCTATGGAGAGAGAGTGTCTTGTTATGAACAGTTGTACATCATCCACATTGATCTTGTTTTGCAACGGGGCAGCCATGCGCCTCCTAGCTCTGAACTCGACCGTTACACGTACGACAATATCAAGACAGTTTCGAAAGTTCAGGAATGTTGGCTGTCTCTGTTAAGAATAGAATTTTGTTTATACATTCTTTGTCAATGGTCTGCATTGTGTTTGAGCTATTTTGTATGAAGCATTCATGCCTTCTGAAGCTATCCCAATATGCAGTCATCTGTCTTGAATAAACTCAAAACTTCTGACAAGTCTCTTGTATCCGCTTAAAAAGACACCTTTGAGCAGTTTCGAAACAACTAAATTTAGTTTTGAAACAAAAACATCTTCACTTTTGGGGAATGACTGTGAACATGATTATCAATCAATCAATCAATATGAGGCTTATATCGCGCGTATTCCGTGGGTACAGTTCTAAGCGCAGGGATTTATTTATTGTTTTTATTTTTATTTTTATGCAATTTATATTTATGCCGTGTGAGATGGAATTTTTTTTACACAATACATCACGCATTCACATCGGCCAGCAGATCGCAGCCATTTCGGCGCCTATCCTACTTTTCACGGCCTATTATTCCAAGTCACACGGGTATTTTGGTGGACATTTTTATCTATGCCTATATACAATTTTGCCAGGAAAGACCCTTTGTCAATCGTGGGATCTTTAACGTGCACACCCCAATGTGCAACGTAGGCATGTTCTTTGTTAGAATTTCCTTTACCTTCACAACTTAACAATATCTATCAATTAAACCAAAATAGTTACTGTTACATCGAGTATAACATTAAAAAAAAATGCCCCTGATTCAGACTAAGCTTTTTTTTTTTAATCGTTTGTCCAGTATTTAATTTAATTCTCTATTTTAGTATGAACTCAAATGTTTAGTGTTCTTAGTATTGTCTTGTTAGCCTAAGTTCTATTTAATCAGAGTATGTTTGCGTGTGCTTATACCTAGTGATATTGTAAAGCGCATAGTGCTTTTAGTTATGCGCTATAGAAATCTCCTTAATGAATAAATAAATAAAATAGGAAAGAAGTAAGAGAGCAAAAGATTGTGTCACGAAAGGTTGTCTTCATATTTTCCAAAGAAAAAAATTGCTGTCAAATCTTGTTGATGCTTTGGCAGAAGTCTTACGACTTCAAACCTCAGACACTTATTTATGCAGTCTATGATAAAAGAGCCTAAAAGGATGCGCACTCCTCACATCTAGCAATTTGGATGGCTTCCTAGTCTAGACACCGAAAACGTCTCATGGCCCAAGAAGTAGGCAATCGTCATTTGAAATCTTCAGTAGGTCGCAGGATCGATCCCACCGAGGTCTGACCAAAAGGGGGACTACTGCAGAACACAAGGGAGCCTACTGCAGGAAATTGATGACATTGATTCAACGGTTAGATGTATAGTTATCTTACCGTGAAACGTCTTTGAGATGTTTATTTACTATTGATTATCTTGTGCTGACTCTTCTGTGACTTAATGTCCAAACTGTAGCTTACGCGATAGATACATTTACAACACAAAAACATAAGTATACATGCAAAGTTGATACATCAGTGCTAGGTTCATGTAACGCAAAGATCACGGAGACTAACTTCAAAGTTAAACTTACAGAATACGAGTGTTGCTACGTTGATTCCACTCTATGGATTCAAGAAGAACAGAAAAAATAAAATCAGCAAATCCGCTGGAAACATAGGAAACTCAAGTAAAGGAAGTCCAAAGATGGACTCAAAAGTAAAAGAATCGGCAGAAAAAGAGAACTCAAGTTTAGTCAGAGTCTATCGATGACAAATCATCGAAAGTAAAAAAAAGTAAAAAAATTATATTATAAGAACCAAACAAGAGCACCGTATTTCGACCCCAAAAGCTCTGTTACAGCGCCACAAGAATCACTTCATCATATTCCACTCGATGCTGAGCGAGAAAGCATAACAAACACTTCAGCCGTTCTCAACAGGCAGAACCAACACCTTCACCATCACAATTAAACAAAATTAACCACCACCACCAGCAAGCCGTATAGATGCATCGACGTACTACGCACGCCACAGTGAACACTCACTTCAGCAGTTTTTTCCACCCTCTATGGTCCGACCCGTGGAGGAAACACCCCAGGGCGAGAGGTCACGTGATGTCAGCTCACCCCCCTGACGGGCGGGTAAGGCGTAGAATAGGAGGCGATGGGTGGGGGAGGGGGGGGGGTATGGATCGATGGTAACCGGTCCGATGGAGGAAAGGAACCATCTACAAGTTGCAGAGTTTGCTGAATTTGCCGGTGTAACACGAAATTTTTACTCCACGAAAAATTTACTCCGGAGTAAATATTTCGTACGAAATTCTTACTCCGAGTACACTTTTCGTACGAGAAAAGAACTCCCCAAGGCACGAAAAAATTACTCCCTCCACGAAATTTTTACTCCCCATTTTTTTTACTTCCAGTAAAAATCTCGTACACAAAAATGGGATGCGGGCGAAGGGATAATGCCAATAAGTGATCTCGCGCACACGAATGTCGCGCTACCCTCCTTCCACCCCTTCCACCACCAAGACTAACAGGGGACAAGGGAGTAAAAATTTCGTACACCTGGCATGGGAAGTTAAATTGCTTGTGTTTGGGTGAAGTAATTTATTCGTTATTTATTCGTCATGGGAGTAACATTTTTGTACGAAATGTTTACTCGGAACTCACCTGTCTTGGGGAGTAATTTTCTCGTGAAATGGGGGAGTGCTTTTTTCGTAAAGGGAGTAACTTTTTCGTACGAAATGTTTACTCCGGAGTAAAAATCTCGTGGGAGTAATTTTCTCGTGTTACACCGGTCGTCCGTTTTTCTTACCCAGTAAGCTCACATTCTTTGACCGAAGAAGAGAGACAGCAGACACTGTAAAATTCACTCTTCTCTGCTGTGGAACTGACCTGTTGTAACTTTTTGAAAGATAAAACCAATTGCTGCAAATACGTGTGTTTGTGGGTTTTTTTTTTTTAGATCTTCACATTCTTGTATTTTTCAAACTTTAATCGTCTCGATGAGCAACTAATCAAATATTTTTCTTCTGCTGCAAGTGACTGGTAGATGTTACCACATGAAACATGTTGAAAGATCTAACCCGCCAGAACCAAATTCCTAATTATCCAGCACGTTCATCTTAACTTGTGCCAGGACAGAAAATGTTATGCTGTGAGGGAGCAAAGTAATGGACTAAAGAGCTGTTCTGATGTCAGAAGGTATTGCATTTCTTGTCACGTGTACCTCCTTAAATTAAAAGGCTCATACGATTCCTCACCCCCAATGAGAGAATAAATGAAGATAGACTATTCTGCCATATGGGGCATGCATGCTGCACTTGTCTGAGACAGCTTGGAATGACAGTATGACTTCGAACTTTCCAATCGTTTCCTGAAGACCATGTCGATCTTTGTCACCACAAGAGTTTTCGTATTTCTTTTTTCCGCGTTTCCCCCCAGTCTTTGCTTGTCTTGCCTCAACTTGCATTGCCCCCATGAGAGTTTTTGTACGTCTGTTTTTCCGCGTGCCTGGTCTTGCCTTGTCTTGTCTTGTCTTGTCTTGTCTTCCCTTGCATTGAATCACATTGTCTTATTCGCATAAAAATTCCTTTCATGTAAGAAATACTGGACATTAATGACACCACTGTACAATACTGCAATCACAAAAGCGTGCCACAATCCCGCGTTACGAATGTCACAATACGCTTTTCTGGTTTCTCGCCCTAAAAAAAAACCAGTCAAAATGCTAGCAACACACAGACACTTGTCGCTTTTAAGGGTCTTCTCTGAATCGCAAAACTGGCCATCAAACTTGCCCTCAGATGGCCATCGTAGATGACAGGAAGATAAGAATCAAGCAGATCCGTCAATCCAGGACCATCGTTAAAGCTGGCAAACCACCCACGATGGATCCCAAGAACAGGAACATATTGGCGAATCTGTCAGACGGACTCCCCTCCTCGCATCCAATACTGGCCAGATCGATGTGTGTTTGAGCAGAGTACCAGGCCTTTAGTCGATGTGGTGGCGCCCAAGTGTCAATTACTTCTTATCAAACTCTCCCTCCCTTTTTGCCTCCCTTTTGCCTTTTGGTTTAACTGCTGCAGGGTTTTGGTTGAAGTAAACGAAGGGCTGGCTACCTCATTGAAATGTACTGATTAACTGCACTTATGGGGTGATGTTTTCACACTACCAAGCTCTATGCTTAACGTTGATCTTGGGCCGGCTTTTCCGCTACAGATTAAAACGTGTGCCTCAATCATAAAGTATATTGTAGATTCATCTTCAACCAAACATCTTCATCTTCATTACGTTCTTGTTTTGGTTTAGCCTCGTGGACTATTAAACACACTTAACCCCCAAAGGTTGGCCACTCATGAAGGTTTGTGAAGATTAAAGACTTCAATATGGGTAGCCTGCAAATGTGGGGTTTTTTTCCCATCGGAAATCTGGTTGATGAAAACTTAAGCACGTGCCCGTTATGATAATTTTCTTCTTGTCAGCCTTAGTCATTTTCGGGACATTGAACACTTAAAACTTTCAAAGTTGATGTTTTCTCGACACTCATTTGTCATCTTTCTCCACGCATCCAGAACTACGAAACGTCCAAGTCGATTATTTCTGTCCCATTTATCAGTAGGAATTTGAGGAGTTTAACACAAATGATTTGTACCCCAGGTGAAGTATGAGCTATCATTTTCACCATCTTATCATACTCTACGCGAGATGTGCACGTACAACCAAAAACTACCATCCGTATTGGTTACGGTTAGTCATTTCTACTGGTGCACTTGCCAATCTCGAGGAGCACCACCATTTATCGATTCCATAATATTTGTTTTTCAGGTTTTTTTCTCGTCGTTCCAAACTTCCGATGCCAATGGTTCACCATTCATATAGAGCTGTTGTGTTTACGTCTTCAAACTGAAGCTGACAATCAAACTTTGTCTTTCTCTGTCGGAAATCTAGCCGAGTTTAGATCCATAAAATAAAACCGATTAAATATTCATCTTCTATTAAAACCTTCTGTTGTATTCTTCTCGCCTTAAAATCCCTTTTCAGTTTCTGTCCTCTCTATGCTAATGGGAACTTGAAAATCTTTAAGTCAGCTTTTCAAGGCCACTGGATTGACCTTAACATTTGACTTTCCCCAGTTGAAAATAAAAATTCAAAGTCATGTCTTATTTAGAAACAAGCTTTGCTCTGAAAGTCAATTATATCCATGCAGGTAGAAATACGAGTAACTGCAAGCAAATTACTGGTACCCCATTTGAAATATGAGCTCTCCTTTTCACCATCTTGCCACAACTCTACGCGAAATGTGCACGTACAGCTCGAGATTAGCATCCGTATTAGTTACGGTTCGCCGTTTCTATTGGTCCACTAGCCGATCTCTTGGGAGCGCCACCATTTTATTGATTCCCTTAATTCCAAAAGCTTCCCCTCTGCAGTAATGCTGAAGACGCTGTCCCGCTTGTACAACTTGCGATCATTTCCTTTGGTTTGCTCTTGCTAAACTTTGGATGCTTGCCAAAAATGTTTCTGGTTATCATTTTAGTGAGCGTGCAGCATCGAATAAATTCGCGTAAACTCTTGGAGATGCTCGAATCGTCTGCTGTTGCAGGTGAAGATATAAGTTATTTTTATTGAAATCGAAAGGCAGCTAGATGAATTATGTGCAGAAGTCAAAAGGGGTAATCAGCACTTGGCGAAGACGTTCTGGCAGCCTTTGGGTATCGATTTTCAGCCGAATTGATTGAACATGGTTTCCAGCTACGGACTTGCTTTTGATTTCCTAGAGAGGAAAAAAACGTACTTTTAAAGTATGGTACACTCAAATGATTCCAAATTGTGCAATACAATTGTATTCGTTCTGTGTTTATAACCTTTCTTTACAAAAATCGTCTTGAACGTAATATTCTTTGCTTAAAATATTTTGACGATTTGCTGATCGAAGGACGAATCGTACGTACGTACTGAGTCCAGCGGAAGCTCTTATACACTCAAATCCCTTCACTATTGGCAAACTGTTCAAGCAATTGTCACAAGCAATCTGAATTCAAATTAAGAAACATGTTGAATAGTTTTCATCTCAGAGGAAGCTGTTTATACACTCAAATTAATTTCCTCTTGGCAAACTGTTCAAGCAATTGTCACAAGCAATCCTAACTCAAAGTAAGAAACAGGATGCCAACAACATGCATTCTTGTCACCTATTTAGCAAAGCATTTATTTCTCACAAGTTTTCCCTCCAGTCACGACATGAAGGGACATGAAAAAGCAACAACCAACCAACCATCCCTCCAATGTTCTGAAACCTAGCATGGCCATTCTTCTTCTTCTGCGTTCGTGGGCTGAAACTCCCACGTACACTCGTGTTTTTTGCACGAGTGGAATTTTACGTGTATGACCGTTTTTTACCCCGCCATTTAGGCAGCCATACGCCGTTTTCGGAGGAAGCATGCTGGGTATTTTCGTGTTTCTATAACCCACCGAACTCTGACATGGATTACAGGATCTTGTTCGTGCGCACTTGGTCTTGTGCTTGCGTGTACACACGGGGGTGTTCGGACACCGAGGAGAGTCTGCACACAAAGTTGACTCTCAGAAATAAATCTCTCGCCGAACGTGGGGACGAACTCACGCTGACAGCGGCCAACTGGATACAAATCCAGCGCGCTACCGACTGAGCTACATCCCCGCCCCGCATGGCCATTCAAAATGACGGCTTTCCTAACACGTATGAGTCTTACTCTCTTTTTTTCCGTTCGACCTTTAAGCCTTTCGGCAACAGTGCATTACCGTTTTAACAATTTCAACCTATACACAGCAAAATGTATCTACAATATTTGAGAGCACTCGTTCGTATTTTCATTGTCAGATTAAGACTACATCCTCTGTAATGGTCACAACTCTGTAGTTATCACAACTCGCACAGTAAAATGAAACAGCATCGAATATTGGCAGGCAGCCGACAGTTCTGCATCTCTCAATCCTCGTCACGTGAACGGAATGGCGTGACACGAGTTCCCATCAAAATATGCATCGTCTTAACCGAAGACGACCAGACAGTTGGGACGAAATGGAAAGTAGAATAAGATCACACCCTGGCAGATTGTCTTTTGGAATTGCTATGGTTTCCTGTAGTAACGCCGCGTATAGGACTGGTTAGAGCATAGAAACACGTCTCAGGACCAGTCGATACTTGTAGGTGTGCTGGGGGAGTATCGGATACACATATTTATGCTAGTTGCTGAAATAATGTGTATGATGGTATAAGTAAAACTAGGTAAAAGATCCCAAGAGCACATTTTTTTTGTAGTAACCGATCTCGGCATCTTTTTATGAGGCGCCCACGTATGATCTTCCAAAACATCTTTAGTTTAGGGATTCACACGTGTCTAGTATTTATAATCACACAAAAAGTTCCTGATGAATGAAGAAACTCGCCGTAATTGGAACTCTTTAGGTTAACCAAACGCATGAGAATGAATTTCGTATTCCTACTTCAAGTTGTCACAAATCTCCTTCACTTACACAATACTTTGATGCCAGTGGAGACGTCCTTGAAAATAAAAACAATAAAAATAATCCAATGCATGTGCACACACAGCATCCATACACAGAGTGGTCACTGTGAGAAGATGACAAGGGGTCAGACCCACGCGCTGGACAAAGCTGATTAATTGCAGATAGTGTAAAGACAGGCACGCGACGAGACTTTGAGGCACCACCAAGCTTTGTACAAATCATGAGTGGTAGAGTTTTGATGGACTAACTAGGTAGGACATTTGTCCTCGATCAAAATTATCGGTATATGGTTTCTTTCTTCACTTCTTTCCCTTCCCCAATGTTATTTTTTTATATAAAAATTGTCTTGTTGTCATTTACAAACGCTTTGATCTGTTTAGGACTAGATTTTTAGGAACACACGTAAAGGATTCGCAAAACCAAATTTTTACATAAGAAAAACACATTCTGAAATTCGTTTCAAAAACTAAAACACTTGCCACAGTGTAATTATGTTGTTTGAAAACCGTATAGTCCTGACAGAATTGGCAAAACCAAAATGTCTGCTTAAAAAAAGACCACATTCTGATATATACATCTGGAATTAAAACTACCCCACTTGGCACAGTATACGTTGTTCAAATCCAAATATTTCTGACGGACCAAATTTGTAACTGTTGACGCTCATAAGATACCATGATGGTTATTAACACAGACCTCAGCAAGCATGTATCAGTTGCAGAGGGCCCCAGCTCGTATTCAACCCAATCACTCTGTTGCGTGACCATAGCCAAAGCAAGCTCAATGCTCGGGAGTTGCCATTGGAGAGGCCTGATACCAACAGCAGAACGCATCCTTTGCCATATTGTACTACCATCTACCAAGCTTAGGGTAAAAGTCATGGTCCTTTCAATTAAAACAGTCAGCTCGCCATCTCAGATCTGGCCATACTTTTAAAATGGAAAAGAACATCCCTCCACTGGGACACATAAACAAAATCAACATTTTGATTGTTTCCTCTGAAGATTGAGATCTTTGCTATGATGATTTAATTGTAGAGATTGTCACAAGTGTCCGTTTAGAAATTAATTCATTAAAAAATCCACTGTGCACAGAACGCGCCCAGGCTGTTAATTGTTAATATGTGACCCTCCACCACGGAATGAGTCGCATGTCACCTCGCTCGGCTCTGCGCTAGGCTAATGTGGACTGGGTGGCCGAGTGGTAACGCACTTGCGCTCGGAAGCGAGAGGTTGCGAGTTCGACCCTGGGTCAGGGCGTTAGCAATTTTCTCCCCCCTTTCCTAACCTAGGTCGTGGGTTCAAGTGCTAGTCTTTCGGATGAGACGAAAAACCGAGGTCCCTTTGTGTACACTACATTGGGGTGTGCACGTTAAAGATCCCACGATTGACAAAAGGGTCTTTCCTGGCAAAATTGTATAGGCATAGATAAAAAAAAATGTCCACCAAAATACCCGTGTGACTTGGAATAATAGGCCGTGAAAAGTAGGATATGCGCCGAAATGGCTGCGATCTGCTGGTCGATGTGAATGCGTGATGTATTGTGTAAAAGATTCCATCTCACACGGCATAAATAGATCCCTGCGCCTTGAGTCCGAGTCTGGAGATACGCGCGCGATATAAGACTTCATATAACATATAAGTCCGGGGGGTGTCTGGTAACAGTGTGAGGGTCACCTTAGTCAAAGGCTTATAACTCAAAAAGTGTTCGCTCTTTTCTAAAACGGGTTTCACCACTGGATAGAGCATAAAAAACTCTTTAGGAAAATGTAAAATATGAAAATCATGAAAAGGTGACCTGCGACTCATTCCGTGGTGGAGGGTCACATATATACATATGTCAAAGTGGAGGGATGATCTCATCCCATGTAAAAGCCTGGGCAGATCTGAGATGGTGAGTCAAATCGTTTACACGGGAAGGTCTGTACCTTTTCTTAAACACATTCTTACGAAAGTCAAGTGGTTATGTACACAGAGTCATATATAGCTTGCCTCTTCCAAAACGAAGGAATACCCACATTCATCCCGAGGGGAGGGTGTGATGGTTAAGTATCCCTAAACCTCGCAAGTATTTAGGATGATTGTGTGTGGTGGTACAAATGGAAGAAGACAGGACACCACTTTATATGAAAGAGGAGTACAGTCTGTTTCGACCGAGGCAAAATGAAGAAGAATGGTTATCGTTTAGGGTCTCAGAAGGCACATAGAGTATGCAAACACTGAGCTCAGACAATGGATAATAAAATGTATAAGAGCAACTATATAATGTGTACAAAATGTCAAGAAATGTTCAAAAAGCTACAGATCTTTGTAGAGACGGGTCACGATCACCGTTTTCCCTTTCTTTCTAACGTGTCAAAGACTTCTGTAGCTGGTATGCTTTGGACACTTCGTTTGTGTTTCCCCCAAAAGGAAACAATTTCTGTGAAGACATACAACGTAATGAACTCACAAACATCAAGGGCAGTTCCTTGACGTGAAAGAAAAACACCACCCTGTGTTTCACATGAACGTCGTGTTACTAACCATCGATTTCTTGGCAACCACTTTGATGGCTTTCATGTTTGTTGCTCCGTTTCCCAGAATACTGACGGTTATCTCTCAGAAAAAAAAACCACAGTTTTGAGCGAAATGTTGAAGATTACTGTGCGAAGAATTAAAGAAATATTCATGCAACACGCAGCTGATTCCGCATAAACGGCGCACGGGTAACAGTGTTTTCTTATTGGTTACGCCAAAACACTGAGTTCTGAAAGGTCGAACGATCCAAATGCTGAGAATTCTCCATTTTCAAATGAGCACAAAAACCTTTGCTTACATCGAGAACTTGCAACAGATTGCAATGTGTCAGTGTCCTCATGCACATGTCGTCTCGTGCACGCTTCGACGTATGCATATTTCTCCATTTGGCTGTCAATCTCTAGAGTCCAACGTTCGCTTTGTGAAATGTAAGTGGGCGAATATGTTAAAAGCTATTCTTTTTTTTCGAGAGGTGATTCGTTTCATTTCGTTAACAGATACTGCTGAACACAGAAACGTCTGTTCTCCGAATGTAATTATCATAATATTGTATTCTGCATAATTGAGAGTCTCGTTGAAGAAAATGTTGCAGATCGTCCACTTGTACAACTTATGGAAACAATGGATCTATTGTTTGATAATGATCTTAGGAATCAATGCGAGATAAGTATCCAAAATGAATCCAAGAAAAACGTTTGTGGCAAACCCCTATTTGCACTGCCTCAGTACACACAGAAGCAATTCCAAGAAATGAACATGTACCTCGAGAGCAATAATGCATAGCACTAAAACCAAATTGACGATAGTGCAGCCAAAATGTGCTGCCTTGCCATTCGCTCAGTTTGGGACAATATTTTTTTCTCTTATGGCTTCAGTAGCAATCTGCCCTCCGGAGAGGTCTGAACGGCGAGCCGGCCGGCCCTGTGTGATATTCATCGCTTATCCAAACGGGTGCCGCTTTATTGCTGCAGCAACACAGCGGTGCCTATTCACACAGATCGATGCTGGAGTCGTCATCTTCTCGATTCGCTTCATCACTTGGAATGTCTCGTGTCCGCTTGCTGACTGTGGTAGTGCCGCTGTTGTTTTTGTTGGCAAACTGCCCGTGTCAACTTTAATTTGAGAACAGGTCCATGAAGAGGTTGGCGTGTAGGTTCGGTCCTGATTTTGAACTTGAAAATAAAAATATTTTGAGACATTTTATGTAGGGAAGAAAGAGGAGAAGTCAATAATTGAATGATACTGGAGCCCACATCCGGTGGTGTTGGGTAATATTCACTGCTTTTATGTACAATTAGCGGTAGCCTGAAGCAGTACAGAGTCAATGCAGCATTATAAAATAATGTGCCTGAAAACAATTCCCTTAAAGTTAGGAGTAATTTTTAAAGTCAGCATTACCAGCAACTGAAACAAATTCATTTTCTCTTTCTAAATAAATCTTACTTCATCAGTTTTGGCTGCTGCTTTAATTTCAGCAACGAAGATAACTAGGTCATTTCGCAAACGAGCTTTAACATCTGTTATGAAAAAATGAAGTTTTACTTTCCACACATTCTGCACAATACGCAAGAGACGATTGTTTGTTTGTTTGTGTGTTTGATTTTTTTTTCCATCTTGGTTTCAATTGTTGTCTGAGCAGACAATACATTTTTTTAAAGAGACAAATATCTTTTTACTTATTACTGGCATTGGCTGTTGTTAGCAATTATTACTGTTATTATGGTGCCCACGAAAAGGAAATGATTTTATTCTAATGCTATAAACTCGCACAAAATTCTCTGCCTATGATGCATGCAGTAACAAATACGTAAACTCACTTAGAATCGCTAACATGCTCTAACGTGGACATTTCAAAAAATCTCACGTGCTTATGAGAGCATATGATCTTCCATCCGTTGTCAGTCAAGCATTAAATCAGTCCTTTAATAATAAAAACAAAAATCCATTCTTGAAGTGCGTAATCAATTTTCCATCAATCTACAGGAAAAAAATCAATATGTGGGTCATTTGCGATTAACTGTTTCTAGCGTTGGTTTATCATACAACATGTCAACGTTTTCATCAATGAAACATTTATTTGAAATGAAACGACAAGCAAGCTTATTAGGTGGTCAAAACACCCAAAATATGCAAACGCTTAATCAGTTATATTGGGTAAGTATTCTCGCTTTCCTCATATTGTTTTGAGGCTCTGCATTCAAAGCAAAACGCAATCCCAAAAATTGTCTAGAATCATAACTCCGATGGTCACAAATACACAAAAGAGACAAACATGTACATACTTCCAGTTCAGAAGCACATTATATGTATACTGTCATTCACGGATTTCTGTCGAATCAGCCTAACAAAAAAGTTGTTTCCACCCACGCGGAAAATATCGCAATACACACTCTCTGCTTAGTCTACAATGTACAGTGAACGCATATATCCACGCAGCACACAGCGTTTGACAAACAAACCCACAAATCTACGCAATCAAAATTCATCCACAAGCACCAGAAGTTTTCACAGCGTCCCAAGACAGAAAAAGTTTTCCACTACTCTGGGAACATCTTCCTGAATGTCCAAATCAATGGCAAAAGGAGCGATATATCACAATGGCTCCCACAGGGGTTGCAACAATTTCCAAAAAGTCACCCTCCCCAGAAGGCAATTTGTTCGGACTTTTTCCTGGCGTCCCGAAATGTGCAGAGTTTTCGCAGGAGTCCAAAGAGAGCAACAGGCAGCAGTGCGGCTGGCCGTCATAAATGTGTAATCTGCGATATTCTGGCACTTATCGATCCGCTTGTTTTAAAGTTACACTGCCCAACAACAGAAGTGTGGCCATTCGTCAATACATTAGTAACACTGGGGATTTCGCTGAGGAGGCTGAATGATTATAATATCGTGCAGGAAACCTCACAATTCTGTTTTGTGTTGGTGCAACGAAGAATTGACACCGCGAATGGAGATTTTAGCTTCGGACGAGCGTCGATTCTGAACCATCGTTTCTTTCGGTTGCAAAATATGATTGTATGCAGCATTTACAGTGTGTCGGTTTAAATCTAAATCGTTGCGACAACTGGTGCCAGCAAAGATTACAAAGCAACAACAAAATCTTCCAGAAAGCTGTTTGTCATACATTGACAATGTCCCTTTAAAGTGGCCGTCGCGTCTGAGCGGGGTAGATGTATCATTTGTTGTACGGCCTCAGGAACATGGAAATATCGAATATAGAGGTCCATCAAAAATGGCATGTAGCCGAGATAAAAACTCAGGCACATGCACAATTTGTTCAGATATGGTGAACGCAGATTAAAAAGGAAATTGAGTACAGAGCTCAGCAGGGCATGTATCATTTGTTTTACGACCTCGGGAGCAGGTTGGAAACATCGCATATACACATCTTTCAACTGAAAATGAGAATGTGGCCACAGGGATACAATACTTTTTCCGAAATAGTGAAGGCAGAAGGAATTAAAGGACAACGAATATATACGTATAGCTAGGCATGTATCATATGTGTTGAACGGCCTCGGAAGCAGCATGGAGGTGACAAAGTTAGACATCTCCGAAGAACGGCATGTGGCAGCGATGAAAACGCATTTTTCGCAAACATGGTAAACGCAGAAAGAAATATTTCGAACATGAAGCTGACAATGTTTAATTTCATGATTGGTTCCACGTCCTCAGAAACAGTCTTAAATGTCAGATAATTATAGACTTCCCAAGAAAACGGCAGGTGGCGGGGATGAAAAAATGACCACATAGGCATTTACGAAGATATGCGGAACGCAGAAAGGGAAAAATCGAACGTAGACGACTTTGAGCGAAGAGTGAGTGGTGAAAGTAAAAGTTTAGTAACTTGTTGGACTCGTCCCAAGTCAGTCACTGTTACACGCCTGAGAACTAAAGACAAGAAGAAACCCGTGTTTGTTTCAGACTGAACTACTGTATAGTGGTGTTAAATAGCTGTTGCAGGGTTCCAGACAGAACGTTGAGCTGACGGTGAATTATGAATGTGAGGAGGGCAAAGAGAGAAGTTTTACACAGAAGTACTGCATGCGTTGCGGCTAAGGAGGAGGATTTTTCATGGGGTAAATGAAATTAGATGGTCTCTGAGACAAACGGCTAAACAACTGAATAGCTTTTGTACCAATTCATGGGAGTTAAAAGACTACAACTAACTCGATTTGTCTGCAAAATAATAAGCGTAAAAAAACGAATGCCTAATAATCCGCTGGATAACAGAAAATAAATGTGTACTCAGCACACCTCGTCCAGTTAGGACTAAAAGAAGAAACGGCACAGCTAGAGATGTTACTATCAGTTAAACTGGCTCTGTTTCATCACTTCAGTATTCTGTCGGGTAAGAGGACACACAAAAAAAGGAAAAAGTGTCCTCAGCACATCTGAGCTGGAACTACATAGGATACACTATGAATTCTCACGGTCAATACAGCGCATATAACTGTGACGGAGGAGGAGGGTTACAGGAAGGACACGAGGGTAAATGAGCAAGGACGTGCGGTCAATGTACTCAGGGGACTAGGAAGATGTAGATTCTTTTGTTCCTATTTAGCTCCCCATCCCGATTCTCTCAATTTGTTCTTCTGGTTTATTGTTGTTATGTCCACCATTACGAAAATGTGTGTAATTTAGTGTTGTTCTATAAGCATTTTCTTGAGTGCGTGTCCTAACTGTGTGTTTCGAACTGTTCATGCGAAGAAATTCTGAATAAAATTTTGTTTAAACCAAGATGTATGAGGGCCGACTCCAAAGTTCGTTAACAAGGCAAAGGCAAGGCAAAGGCAAAGCAAAGGCAAGTCTTTTATTCCAATAAAACCCCGTGAAGGTACATGGAAAATTAAAAAACACAATAAAAACACATTTCATTCAACACCAAATAAAAGGAACTAAAACAAAAGGAAATCAGACTATGTACAGAAAAGGGAGTTGAGGGGTGAGGGAGAGCAAAAACAATACAAGAAACAATTCAACAATAATAATAATAAATAGTAATAATAATAATAATAATAATAATAATAATAATAATAATAATAATAATAATAATAAAACACTACAAGTGCAAAGTGATTACATACATTTCTTTACTATGGGAAATGGGGGGAAGGGGGAGGGGGGGGGGTGGAGGGTGAGTTAACATCAGGACAAAAATACTATTACAAACAACACAAAACAGATAACGGAGTATAAAGCTAAAAGAGAATTAAATTTTACTCGCTTCTCAAACAGTCCATGACAAGTGTCATGAACTTTGCGAGTTTTAGCAATAAACTCTTTTTTGTAGTGGAAAAAAGCTCTTTGAATTTAACTGAATTGGGGCGGGCATAATAATAGCACCGTAACAACTGTTTTCTATAATTGGTAAAAAAAAGGACATACAAAAATATAATGGAACTCGTCCCCAAGGTCACCTGATGAACTTTTGTGACAGATTCTGTCTTGTCTGGGAACACCAAGAGTCCTACCTTTTTGTATAGGCAATTTATGATTCAGTGTTCTAAATTTTAAAACAGCGTTTGCTAAATTAACCGGCAGAATAGACAAGTACTTTTCAAACTCAAAATTCTCTTTATACATTCTATAATTATAATAAAACTCATTGTTATTTATTTCTGAATGCCAGGTTTGGACAAATTGGTCTTGTAGCCTATTTTTCATCAGTGCTTTGAAAGTATTAAAATAACCACATAAGCAGTTGAACCACGCTCTGTAATATTTGTTTGCCAGTTTAAATGGCTTATTGTAGATGACACACGCACAAATTGTATCTGTCATTTCATTAGTTGCAATGTCACTTGTGTTCATGGTTAAATAACAGGAATTGCATTTTGCAAACGGACAAACTTTCCTCAGAAAGAATATAATTCCGAATCTATTTAAGAGGGCAGTGTCAAAGCATCCAGCCGGGCCGATTTTACTGTATGGCCAAGTCTGCCGAGTTGGGATGATTTTACACAAAGCTGCAGCTACACTGAAAGAGACAATGTTATGGACATCATGTTACGTCCCTTGTTTTCTGTCTGTGTCATTACGGTCAGCAACAATAGTGCACTATTATATCTGATGAGTTTGTTTTTTTATCAATCAGCTTGCTAATTGGGACTGCTGTCGCCTAATAAGTAAGAGCAAAGGTCGCCGAAATCCTTCAGGATTTGTGATTATGTCAAACAAGACAACAAAAAAGGGAAAAGTGTGTGTCTGTTTGATGGTTAGTTGGTTGGTTTGTTCGTGTGTTTGTTTCTTTGTTTCTTTGTTTGATTGATTCACCAGATGAGATAAGTTTTGTATTTGATTGTTTGTTTTCTGTTTTCATTTTGTTATCTCTTATCAGCACTCTCTCTCTGTCTCTGTCTCTCTCTCTCTCTCTCTCTCTCTCTCTCTCTCTCTCTCTCTCTCTCTCTCTCTCTCTCTCTCTCTCTCTCTGTTTGACCAATGCTGTTTTCCTAGTAAATTCAAACAGGCTAAAGTGATTCCTCTTTTTAAATCGGGAGATACTACAAATCCTTCAAATTACAGACCAATATCAATTCTATCAATCCTTTCAAAGCCTCTTGAGAAACATATAAATAAGCATATTCTTTTGCACTTTGAGAACAACAAATTGATACATGATAAGCAATCAGGTTTTAGGCAAAAACACTCATGTCAAACAGCGCTGATCAGCTTAGTTGACCAATGGCTAAACAACATTAATAATAACTAGTTCTGTGCTGCTCTATTTGTTGGCTTTGCTAAAGCTTTTGACCTAATTGACCATAAACTCCTTATTAAAGAGCTTGAGATTTATGGACTGGCAACTGATTCTGTTAACATTTTAAAATCTTTCCTGTCAGACAGACAGCAAAGTACTTATCTGAATCAATCCTACTCTTGTAAACAACCAGTAAGGTTTGGAGTTCTACAAGGTTCTATTCTTGGTCCTTTACTATTTTCTATCTATATTAATGACCTACCATTATTTGTTAAATGTATGTGTGAACTATTTGCAGATGATACTACAATTCATTCTAGTCACAAAGATCTAAGTGAACTAGCAAGAGTCCTCCAAGAAAACATTGATCGATTGCTGGAATGGTCAGAACTAAACCATGTGTCACTGAACCCAAATAAAACTAAATGCATGCTTCTAACCACTAGACAAAAACGACAAAATCTATCATCGAGATTTCCGAAACTGCAAATACAAAATCAAGATGTAACTGAAGTTGATAACCATAAAGTGTTGGGAATAACCATTGATAATAATCTGTCTTACCGGCCCCCGTAGCGCAGTGGTTAGCGCATCGGGCTGCGGGCCGGGAAGTCGTGGGTTCGAATCCCATCAGGGTCATGTGGGTTTTTCGGGCTACGGTCGGCTCCTACCCAGAGTGGAAGTGCTATGGTTCCTATGGGAAGGCTGGGATCACACAGCCGAGTGTCATTCACTTAACGAATGCGACTTTGAGGGTGCTCAGGTTCTGTATACCTGACCAACACCGCAGGTGCGGCAGTTCTCGGGCCTGGTTGACGCCAGGATATATTATGACAGTAAGCGTAGAGTGCTGCCCTGTCACGTAGTCTCAAACCAAATTGGAAATCCAAAGCATCATCATTATAATCATCCTCATCTCATTAATCATCCAAAATATAAATTGTCCTTGCTCTTGTGGCCCGGAGCTCTCATGGTGACCTTGGTCTCAGTGTTCCTGTTCGATCCTTCCCTGAATAGTAGTTCTGCTGTCAGTCTTCAACGTGTGACGTTCTGGGGGGTCGACGGAGGGACGTGGTGGCGGTCTGCTCTCTGGAGGGGACGCTCACTCAGTCTGGCTCCGCGACTTAAAAAGTCAATGTCGTTAGTAGGGGGCATAGTAGGTAGTGGGCTGCGTCCGTTAGCTCGGGACAGACCCACTACTGAACACCGTCGAAGTGACTCAGCAGAAGTGCAGTGTCATCTTCCGAGGGTAGCCTACCGCAGCGGCCCGACATCCCCCCCTGGAGCGTCTGTAAAATCGACAAGTCTGGCAGCGGAACGAAATTCAGAGGTGGTTGGAGCAGTGAGGGGCGGTGTGAGAGCACAACGGGACAAGGAACAGGTGTAAAGACGAAAAAATAAAAATAAAAAAAATAAAAAAAAAATAAAAAATAATAATAATCTGTCTTGGTCAAAACATGTCGATACACTTTGTAAAAACACTTCTAAAAAAATATTTCAGTTATCAAAAATTAAACATTTTCTAGACCTACGCACACGGAAACTGTTTTTTCAGGCATATATTCAATCAACTATTGATTATGCGTCCACAGTGTGGGACTCTGCAAGTGCAAACACTTTGAAACACTTGTGCTCTTTACATAGACGAGCTGTTAAATTAATTCTTTTGAAAAATACATCTCTCTCTACGTCTGATTATACAAGATTAAAGATTATTCCTATCAAATTAAGATTTACCTATAACAAAGGTGCAATGATGCATAGAATTATATCAGGGAATGCACCTACACTCACTGCCTCAAATTTTAAACTGAATAATTCAAGAAAACTAAACAATTAATTAATAAATTAATTACCCCAACCCCTAGAATTGACCTGTATAAGTCAAGTCTTTCTTATTCTGGCGCACTATTGTGGAACTCCATTCCTGATATAATTAAAATGCAAGTCAGTGAAACATCATTCAAAGAACTCCACATTATGTTTCTCTTAAGTAAATAAATCTTTGATAATATTTCATCATTGATTGATATTCATAATGCATATTGAAATGTCTTTTTAATTGTTTGACATGTTAATTATGTAACTTGTATTGCAGTTAACTTAACTTCTATTTCGTATTGTTATTAATCGAGTTACCCTCAATGGGCGAGGGCCGGCTGAAAAAAGCATGTATACATTGCTTATTCTGTTACCCTCGAAAAATAAAATTCAATCAATCAATCAATCTCTCTCTCTCTCTCTCTCTCTCTCTCTCTCTCTCTCTCTCTCTCTCTCTCTCTCTCTCTCTCTCTCTCTCTCTCTCTCTCTCTCTCTCTCTCTCTCTCTCTCTCCTACAGCTATTTCTACGACTGTTTCACAGAACGCAAGTCGGGAGATTATAGAGGTTAAGCCAGTAAATGTAATTGTAATTCTCTTATGTCTAAGATAGACTGAGTCCAGTCACGAAGGGATGGCACCATCACAGACACACACTCTTTCGTTCTTCCTGAATTCCAAGCAGCTTTGTACTGAAAGATTTTCTTTCCATTGTCGGCGTGGGCAGTCTTTTTGGTTTGAAGTGTAGACGTGTTAGATTGATTGTGTGGATACTGAGAGTACAGAGGGAATAGGCCAGGCAGACAGAAAAACAGACACATTTAATCGTTTTGCTCCTAATGAATAACGAGTGCAGAAAATCTTCAAACTTCACTTTGTGTCAAGTAGAAATGGAGTATTCGTAGAAGTTCAGTATTCCTTTATTGCTTTATTGGTGAGGTTCTCTGCTAAAAAAAAAATAAACCTAAAACAAACACATCAAGTGTGACTGATATGCACACTGCGTTCAGCCATTTACACTCACATTGTGCTTACGTTCAGACTCGGATTGACGGATGCAAGTATTACGGTTGTAAAAGTGGCAACGGCATTGTGCAGATGGTATGTGCATAATCCGTACTTCATTTTTTAAAGCCCAAGTCTGTCTCAAATGGTTTACAGAACGATTTAAATCTTCTCACGAAAAAAGCAGTTCTAACAATGGAACACACTTGCAGTAGCATTTAACAGCATTAAATGACACAGTTAATTTTAATGCCTATTTAGCTTGCGTAAACCACACACCAGATTTCGTGGTTTATTTCACCCCTGAGGCATCGTGGACCTGTGTCAAACACTTTCCTTTTTTTCAAAATTTCGTCGTCAGTTTGTGATTTCAATGCGACTCGCTGTATCTGCAATAGCACGTTATTATTATGTACTCTGAATCTAAATTGCAACAAACGACTGCGAGTCACACGAACTTATCGGCGGCGGTTATGCAGAAAATTCGTCTGCTTGGGAAAACACGACCTTGCGTGGCTTGCTTCCGGGCTCCCTTTTTTCAAACTTTCAAAACTTTGAGTTGTACTGATCTTGTCTTGATGAAAAAAGAAAACTTTTATGATTTAGGAATGTTTGTGTTTCAGACTGTCAATTTATTATTTAGATTAGTTAGTTCTAGCGCCAAAACGAGGCGTCCGATTGTGGTTAACAATCCGGCTGGCCACGCAAAAATAAATTCTTTGAACAATGCTCGCTCTTTACGGAGGGCACCTAGGGTGTTTTCAAGCGGTGAGTGTTTAAACGAAAGGGTGTTCGTACTTTGTGTAAAAGCCTGACAGTGTCTGTGACCAGAAACTGATGGTTTACGTGAAGCTGAGTGTGCCTTCATAATGAACAAATTAATGGAGTAGATGTTTGATTACAGATGTGCAATTGATTACAGGACAAAAACAGACGCCGTGTTGCTGTGTGATTTGGTCCCCCCCCCTCCCCCACCCCCTCCCCCTCTCTCCCCTAGAGATGAAGCGGTTTCGATCGTCCAATGACTGAAAAGCAGAATTGTGTAAACCAGGGCTGAGATGCATGACAAAGTTACCACCCAAACGGGAGCCAACCGCCGTGTTTGATTGGTTGAAACTGAGATGTGTTGTGATTTCAACGAATCAGAACCCGCGGTTTGTTCTCTCTCGTTTGGGTGGCACCAACTTTAGGTTCGTGTACCTCAGCCCTGTTATCGCGCAAGACACAAAGTATGCCCAACGGAGATGACATCACGAGATGACACACTGACTTTCGGCACCTATCTTGGTCACCCAAATCCATCAAAGACAAGACCCACGATTGGACAGTGTTTGGCCATCAATCAGTCTGGGCTAACCGAAACTGAAAAAAAAAGTCCACACACCATACTCAGACGACTAAACCTACGACGCCAATACCGAATACGTAAGATATTTATTTCCATATAAAATCCACAAAGCAAGGTTTCCCCGTCCGAGCAACACGCTTCCAGTCTGGCTCCAGACTCCGACATTCTCGGGGCAACAACAAATCGACCGATGCTGGCTCGCAGGAGCAGAGATGGAGAAAGACGAATGGCAAGAAAGATAAGAAATCCCGCACGACTGTCGGTGAGAACAATCGACTTTGACGCGAATGCGTGGCAGTGCCCAAAAGCACAGTCAAGTGGGATTTGCCCCGGAATATTAGCCCCTTGAATGCATTTACAAAGTAACGAGCCCAGATAAGAAACCGATATTTTTTTCATTTTAACAACAAGAAAATGGAATAAGAGTTGTTGCGACTGGATTTCACTTCTTTTGATGATTGACTATATAGCAAGTAGCGTGTTTGTGAAGCGTAGCGCACAGTCTTCAGAAAAATCATTCAGTAATGAGAGAAGAAAGATTTCTTGATATCGAACGCACAGCCCACAGTCATTGCAGACATAAGTCACTGAGCCTAAAGGGAGGCAATAGTTTTTGGATGTTCTTTCATTCTTCTCTTCCCTAGCCCTTTGTTTTGGCAAAACATTACGTGGCATGAAAGTTGAGTGAGACAGACAGTGACAAAGTGTGAGAAAGCCAGACAGACAGAGCAAAACAGACAGACAGAGACAGACAGACAGACAGACAAACAGGGACAGATACTCATAAGAGAAACGGAGTTCTAAACAAACTCTTGCCACTCACAAACTCAAACAGAAAGTTAAATGCAAATAGTCCCTCCTTTTCCCCCTTTTCCTTTTCCCCCGAAGCTTTTTCGAGTTTTGTGAATCGTGGATAATGGCTTCCCATTCGTCACAATAAAGTAGCAGTTTATCAGGTGATTGAACAAACTGAGACTGCCGGAATCAAATTGCATGGAAACAATTTGTTATAATGCCCATCCGTCATAACCTGGCGGCGCGACATAAAATGGGTCCCCACTTAGACAACAGGCGTACGAATTAAGCTTTGGTATTTTCGTGGACCGAGCTGGTTTCCACCTCGGTAAATTCTGGGAAAACAGCAAAATTATACTAATGAGAGCCAGTTTACTGCTTTCTCCTTTTACCGTTCCTCCTCCCTCTCCTCTTCCTCCTCGTCTTCGTCTTCGTCGTCGTCGTCGTCGTCCTCGTCGTCGTCCTCGTCTTCTTCCCCCTCCTCTTCCTCTTCCTCCTCCTCCTCCTCTTCTTCTTCTTCTTCTTCTTCTTCCAGATATCCACTCCCGTAGCTAGTGCAAAGGCGTCTTTTTTTTACAAATTCTGCAAGACAGCGTCTCTGTGAGAGGGATCTCTTTCAGCCATACTCTGCACCTTGCGCCATCTTTGACGTGTATTGTTTTTCTTTGTCTATAGACATTCACTCCTGTTGCTCGTGTAAAAGCATCATTTTTCTATAGGTCGTCCAACAGCTTGTCCTTCGGGAGGTCCCATTGAGCCTTGGATCCTCTGCATCTTAAAACATCTTAGAAGCGGGCAGTCTTGGAGCAGTAAGTCGGCAGTTACCAAGAGGAGGTCATTGAAGCAACGTCACAGAGCCACACAAAATGTGACCACCAATCTTTCATTTCGTGTTAATGTCAAGATTAAAAAAATGTAAACGCATGTATGTGTTCATGCGCCTGTTTTTGACACTATTTGCCCAGTCCACAGCGTCATTGAGAGTCCAGACATGCGGCACGTGCAATGCTCACTCTCAGACTGTGCAAGTGCCGCAATCAACGCCGATTAGCACCGTTTGCTCTGGCTCTGCGGGGACCAAGACGGGCGGGGACAGTTAGAGACGGATACGAGAAAATAGCGAGAAAGGCAGGTTGAGAAAGAGAGAGAGAGAGAGAGAGAGAGAGAGAGAGAGAGAGAGAAGGCCAGACAGACAGACAGACAGACACTGAGACAGACAGACAGACACAGAGAGAACCCAGACTCAAACATTGTATTACCCAATGGTTACATTACGTCTGTTTAGTCTGATTCTACCGGTATTCATTGCTAATGTACTAAAGATACGTACAACGAAAAGTGGGAATGACACACTTTTAAAATATAACAACTTTAAAAAACAAAACTTAAATAATCATTGTACAAAAATATCGTAACTTTTTTTGGAGAGAGAGAGAGAGAAAGAAAGAGAGAGAGGGGGGTAAAGAGTGGGGGAGAGAAGGGGGTGCATGCACGCACGCACAGAGACGGAGACAGAGACAGACACACAGTTGGTTCAAGCAAGTAAGCAGACTCACAGGTACAGGGCTAATCCGATACAGGGGCGGATCAAAGAACACAGACATTCGCGGCAAGTCTGTAATCATGACCTATCATCCCAGTACAGTTGAATAATAGTACGACACAGGGAAAAGCACGTGAGACGATAAGCAGACGAGCATAGACGCATTCTAAGTATTCTAGTACAATCTGAAATCACTGGTTCACAATCATACGAAGATTGTTTCTCTCATTTATCAATTATCAGTGTTATTCGTTCATCCATCCATCATTTCCATCCGTCTGCCCAACAATCCACCCGACCATTGATTCATTCATTGATTGACTCGTTTACTTTTTCGTTTGTTCGTGCATTAATTAATTCATTCATTTAGTCCTTTCATTCATTCACTAAAGGAAAAGTCAAAATAACCTTACATTGAGGCTAAAACCCACATTTTAGACAAAACTCCTGACACAAATCCTCTAAATCATAATGGAGAAAACCCCATTTTGTGTACAAAATACCGAAATAAATGCCCAAGAAAAGACGCGGTAAAGAGACCGTCAGAAAGTCTAGGACCAAGGCCGATAATTGCAGACTGTGTACGGACATTGACATGGCAAGGGCAACGCGAAAAGGGTGAGGGAGCCTTCGTGCAGTCAGTGACCTCCCCTGGGGGATATACCTACGTAAGGGCAAATGGATGGTGGACGGGGCAACAACAACAAAAGAAGAAGAATAAAGAAGAGAAAAAAAAACCACTAATTGTTATGGAAAGAAAAAAGCAAAGTAAACGTGTGAATGGGAAAAAAAACCACTTGGTTTAAACAATGTTTTATTCAATTGAACATGGTACAATAATACAAGTCGCGTAAGGCGAAAATACAACATTTAGTCAAGCTGTCGAACTCACAGAATGAAACTGAACACAATGCAACGCAGCAAGACCGTATACGGGTGTTTTTCAAAAAAGAACGAAAAATGAGACTAGTGAATGGTTAAAAGTGAATTTATTCCAAACTCTTTACAAATGGGTTGACATTATTCAGCACACCCAGTGCCATGTTAACATAAGATATGTACTCTTAATAAAGAATGGTTTTGCCAAAAAAATAAATAAACAAAAAATATTTTGTTGCAGTGGTCAGTCGTGTTACTTTTTCTTTAATTTTTTTTTAGGTTGAAAGAAATGTTGACAGATGACTAGTTTGCCTCCAGTATGACAAAAACTATACACTTTTCACTTTCTGAAGAAAAATATATACCTTAAAGTGAAAGAAAGCGATAAAAATTAAAGAAATTGTCACTCAAATGAATAAAAATCATTTTTGAAAAATGTCAAACATCGCCAGCAGCTTGAAACTTGTACATTTCTTGCAATTGTATTTTTCTCGAATCAAGTATTATGAGAGCATTGAGCAAAAAATAAACAGACTGAAAAGAATGATATATTCCTGGACATTCTGCATTCAGAAGCCTCAGTAACACCACTGACATGTGAGTAACACGACTGAGTAACATGACTGACGTCTCATAACACAACTGACCATCCTTAGCTAACTTTGATTTATGAACTGATTTTAACTTTAAACGTAAAGTTAATTAAATGGAACAAACAAATGTGCTTATAGTAAGACATTTTTACTTTATTTCCACCTTTTAAGCCTAACTCCACAATTTGACCCAAAAAAATGCAAACTTGTCACAAAATAAACTGTAATGATAGTGCCGTGAATTTGCACAGGCCTAGCAAAATCGCAATTTTATATGATTCAAGGAAAGAACAAAATCTTATTTATGTTCAGCATTTCTACAGAAATGTACTGCAAACATTTTGCACTGTAACATTATTGATTCTAACAGCAAAATTACTGACAGATGGTAACAGCACTGAGACCAAATTGCCTTGGCTGGTTTCGACAAAAGTTACACGTACAAAAACGATCAGCAGTGTTTACTTACTGTTTGACAGAAATACAATTCTTTTCCTCAAACGGCGAAGACAAAGCATAAACAGGATTATCTTTAAAACAACTAAAGCTGCACAGTTTTTTTTAAACAGTAACATTACAGGCATGGTAACACCACTGACACCAAAATGCCTTTAGATGTTTCGACAAACAATAAAACGTTCTGAAACAGATCAGCAGTGGAATCCCCAACGTTCTGGCACGAACAGTACAGTGACCTAGCTGGACTCTAGCACATTCAACTACTCAGGAACTTGATTAGGAGTGCAGTCAGCAGTTGGTGAATATGGTAGACCCGGTGTGAAGTGGTTTGGGATCCAGTGCGTCATTTTCATGTCAACACGTGCAGACGTCCATATATACCCATGAATGTTTTTTCCTTTATTATCTTCATCACTTCCGCTTCCTATATTCGTTTTACGGTGTTCTCGTCCAGGGACATTCCAGGAAGGTATTCGTCAGAATACATTGCAAAGCTCTTGATGATGTGTCCTCTGCGAAGGTAACATAACAGCTATATCGAAACCCTACGTGTCAAGGACTCCTTTAAAAATCCAAAGAGAGCTGCAGAGCTGACCTTTGCAAAAATATGTTTCAAGCTTGAAGTGTCATAATACTTCACTCGTAGATCATACAGATCAGCGCACTCCGTGAGAAAATGGCTCACAGAAAAACTATTATCACAGGCGTGGCACCATGGTGCCTTTTCTCTTTTAAGCAGATGGACATGCGTTGTATAAGTGTGACCAGTGTGTAGCCTAGCCAGAACACTTTCGTCTTTTCTACTTGCAGCCAACAAAGGAAAGGGCTTTGATAGCTCAGGGTGTATCTCATACAGTTTATTTTCCTTGCAGGTGGACCAACGGTCTTGCCAGAGTTTTAAACTGTAAAAAAGGGTCTTCCGACGAAAGTCGGTGAAAAAAAACAAATTGCTCAGGAAGAGGTGGAACCGCCATCTCCGGAGCATCCTTTGCTGCCTTGTCAGCAGCTTCGTTGCCTTGTATGCCCATATGACTGGGCGCCCACATAAAATGTATAATATTATTCAGAATGACACGCGTGTTCATGGACAATGCGGGCTCTAAGTTCTGCTGGTCGCTGATCATGGCCAAAAGCGTAGACACTGCCACATGCTGGTGGACAATCACCATCTGCTCTCACAACAACAGGATACGTTTGTGCATTGGGTATTTCTGCAGCAGAAAGAGCCATGACATAAGATTACCTGAAAAACAGTAATATTTGATAATCATAACAGAGTTGTCTTTTTTGTAAGAAATGATCCCGTAAAAAGTCTTGCATTCTCTCTCTGGCACACCCCTACACACCAACCCCAACCCCCTCCTCTTTCACTCTCTCTCTGCCTCCCCACAGGGACACACGTATAATCAACAATTAAACACGCAAAAGAAGTATGTGGCAGGCAGAAGAATGAAAATAAAACCAGGAAAGAATCTAAGATCAGTCGTGTTACCTCTTCGTCAGTAGTGTTACCAGGCACAAGGTAACACGACTGAAAGTAACACGACTGATAGAATTCATTTGAGAAAATAATGATCACTCCCCAGGCCATGCGTTCTGAACAAACACGTGTTCCAGTAGTTTTGATCCTTACATGAAACAATAAAAAAGTAACAGAAGAATGTAAATTCCTTCAGATCGCTAGAGACACACAGTAACACAACTGATTCGTTAAAAAAACACATCTTACCTTTCTACACTTGTCGGGTCCACCATACACAAGCGATCAAACTCGCTTAGCTGTTCCCGCTGCAGGAAGCTGCTGAAGGATGGGGGATAACTACAGGCCCAAAATGGTTTCAAAAAACTGGAGTACTCATTGTTTAGGTCTGTTTAAATGTTCTGGTAACACCACTGACAAAAAAGTGAGAGACACTCATTTTTGAGAGTTTAAGTCCACATTCAGAGTCTGGGTCAACCTTACAATCAAAATCTGTTGCAATAATCCAAATGTGCTCCCGTAAGCAATTTTTTGGATATTTTTTTAATGGTCTACAATTTTTTTTCTTCTTTGTAGAGGTGGTGGAAGTTTTGAGTGACTTCAAAAAGACAGGCATTTTTAGATACCCCTACATGTTTAAACCATGCAAAACTAACTTTCAAGTGTCAAGAATGTACTTTAATGAATGTTCATGTTGTTGTCTATTCATTTTTGTACAACAAAATATGTATTATACTAAGATAGATAGGACATGTTTCTTTCTGAATTAATTTAAAAATCAAAGACACGTTTTTCATACATTTTTGAAAAACACCCATTTGCGCTGAGAAGGATAGCACGCTTTTCTGTACCTCTCTTCGTTTTAACTTTCTGAGCGTGTTTTTAATCCAAACATATCATATCTATATGTTTTTGGAATCAGGAACCGACAAGGAATAAGATGAAAGTGTTTTTAAATTGATTCCGAAAATTTAATTTTGATAATAATTTTTATATATTTAATTTTCAGAGCTTGTTTTTAATCCAAATATAACATATTTATATGTTTTTGGAATCAGAAAATGATGGAGAATAAGATGAACGTAAATTTGGATCGTTTTATAAAAAAAAAATTTTATTACAATTTTCAGATTTTTAATGACCAAAGTCATTAATTAATTTTTAAGCCACCAAGCTGAAATGCAATACCGAAGTCCGGGCTTCGTCGAACATTACTTGACCAAAATTTCAACCAATTTGGTTGAAAAATGAGGGCGTGACAGTGCCGCCTCAACTTTCACGAAAAGCCGGATATGACGTCATCAAAGACATTTATCAAAAAAATGAAAACAACGTATGGGGATATCATACCCAGGAACTCTCATGTCAAATTTCATAAAGATCGGTCCAGTAGTTTAGTCTGAATCGCTCTACACACACACACACAGACAGACACACACACACACACACACACACACACACACACACGCACATATCAATCAATCAATATGAAGCTTATATAGCGCGTATTCCGTGGGTACAGTTCTAAGCGCTTGTCGACCACCACGACCCTCGTCTCGATTCCCCCCTCTACGTTAAAACATTTTGTCAAAACTTGACTAAATGTAAAAACGAGAAATGATAGGGACACGAACTCAAGCGAACGCGTATATACCCTACGCAGTTAAAAAAAATCACCTTTTCATTCAATGAATTTTAGTTTAAATGGTGGGAGCATAGTAAGGGGTGAAGCAGTGTAAAGTTTTGGTGGCGCAAACATTACCCTCTTCACTGAGAGTACAAAGACATAGATAAAAGCGTCCGGGATGCAAATGATAAACTCGTACAACGGATCCCCAACGGACAGATATCCCATATCCTGGCCGGTGTAGGATGAGCGAGCTGAAGTAGGCAATATATAAGAAAATACTGTCCTCTTCGCCTCTTAATGTAATAAGTCAGAGAGAGAAAAAGCCCATGATAATTATCGTAAAACCAAGTCCAAAGCAGATATTATTCCAGGAAAAGTTTCTTTGGTAAATGTTTGTAAAAAAAATACCTACAATTCAAAATATTGGCATTTGATAAAGATCATCTGCTACGTTCGAAAAGTAAATATTTACAATCATTTCCAGCAGTAACTCTAATAAGACACATTCGTTGCACTCTTCGTGGCAAATCAACTCTTCAGAACTATCGTAATCTAGCTATTACAGGAGACAACAGCAAACAAAAATACAAGACTTCTGGAATGCTGATTTACGCCCGTCTGTAAACACACAGCGTGAGAAAGGCGAGACTAACGTAAACACACAGCGTAAAAAGAAAGGCGAGACTAACGTAAACACTCCGTTGCAGATATTGTTTTCGTGACAGATACCTATCCTGGATACATTCGCTTCAGCATCCGTCGTAATTTAGATGAGCTATCGACCTCTGATTGAATTAGAAGAAAACAACAGTAGGCTTACGTCGGTAACCTTTTTTCTTCTTCTTCGGTGTTCTGTTAGGGCAAGTCCAATCCTCAGCACTGTGAATGCCACAACGCTGGTCGTCAGATCCACGGCTGACGTGTACCAACTGGGTGGCAACCAGGCCCAGGGTCGGATTGGTTGAAATCAACATTTATTTGCAATTTCAACAAATCCGCCCTGCAGCTGGTTTCCACCCACTTGGTTGTTTTCTCGTGCACACCTGCCTAGGTCGCTGGTCAACCCCACTAACCAACCTCAATTCTTTTGACTCCATGTTATTTGTGGTGCAGATGAATATGTGATATTTCGGTAGATATTAGTTATCGCAACTTATTCCAAAAGGGTTTGTGATCAATAGCTTGTTTTAGAATTCTACTTCAATATTTTAACACAGTCGATGGAGAAAAAGACAACTTTTGTTGCATGTAGTTGTAAAGTCATTTTGTCTATGACATTGTTATCGTACTGTTCACTCTCGTTTGCAAAACGCTCAACGTATAAAGAAATAAAGAAAGAAAAAATAATACGGTCGGAAACCAAGAAGCAGTCAGTTTAATATTGCGGAAAAGTCGTATGTATACACAATATATCCAGCCGTTCAATTGTTCGAGGCGTTCATTTGACGCTCCCCCCCCCCCCCCCCCTCCCCCTTTCGCTCAAACAGAACGCAGACATTTTATATATATATATTCCCCATGGGGAGGATATTGGGTAGACTAGTTCTCCGTGAACAAGCATTCTGCACACAGGGGAATATTGATTTCAGTTTCTCTGTCAGCACTGTATAGGGGAGGTTCTGTTGAAACTTTCGCCATTTGTTCTCGCTATCGCCCCCTAAACGACAGAGCCATAAAACAAGAACACAACGGAGGAAAATGAACAAGAACAAAAAAAAAAGAGGGAAATATTCTTATCGTTGTTTATGAATATTTGCAGAAATGGCACACGGTCATTCCCGAAACGAACTCCAACCCGTATCAGAAATCATAGGAATAAAACACATTTGGTCATTATTGCAAATCAATCAAATGAACCATTCTGGAGCCCTTTTTTCTGAATTATGATTGTAATTGATCAAGCTAACTGCCCCTGATTATGAGATAAACAAAAAATTGTGCATATGCATAATTCATGTATTCACTTCAAACAGCCAGATCTCAAACATAAAAGCGTCTCAGGCGTCCAAGTTGTGTTATCAGACACAAATGCACATTGATTAAACATATTTATGTCGTGCCTGCTGTAAATATCAAATAAGCAAAATGATTATGTGAAATCAAACTAATGTGCATGTTCTTTCATGTTGAGTCTATTGCAGTATGCCGCCATGTTACGAAGTACCCTTTTGACCTGAAAACCGCACACACGTGACACACGCGGCTGTTAACAGACCATTCAATCTCAAAAATCCCACGTGAATAAGAATGGACATGTAGATCATCTTCAAGTCAAACAAACAGGAAAAAGAAAATAACCATATAGCACACACAAATAATTGTGAAGAGACAAAAAGGACACGAGAAAACAAAACGACACAAGACTATAGCAACATCTGCAGACACACACACACACACACACACACACACACACACACACACACACACACACACACACACACACACACACACACACACACACACACACACACACACACACACACACACAAAGGATTGCAAATTGTACTCACAAGGTCCAAGTGTAGAACCCAAAAGATAAAATCCCGGATGACCCAAAGTATGCTGCGTACTTTTTCCTTGAAGGTGGCGTAACAAGACATCTTGCACGTGGTCAGTAGTTCCAGGGATCAATGGATGATGAACACGTCCGACCACACACCTCATAAACACGTGGAAGTTGTTACTTAACACCCGCACTCCTGCTCGGAACCACTTCACGTGACGATCATAGCTTTTCGTCCAAAGTCCTGAAGCAAAATAACCATCACTCTGCAAAAAAAGCAGCCAGGCTGTTGAGTTTTGGCGTGTGTCCAAGTGGAGAGATGCTCTTATCCTATGTACAACCCTGAACGGATCGTTGGTGGTTCACATGATGGTTTAAACAAGAAGGAAGGTATCTTTAACACATTTTAATATGCTACATCTCATGCACGACTGTAACTGGCCACACAATAACTCTCTTTAACACATGAACTCACTCTGCGGTTAACTTGCCACACTTTAACTGACTTTTCTCACTTGAAATAACTTTGCAGTGCAGTATCTGTGGAAACATTTCACAAATGTTCACAGAAGTTGATATCTGAAAAAAATGCTAAGGCTCGCGAAGCAACTTTCTTTCTTAAACTTTCTGTGCGTAGGTGGGAAGCGAGACAGAGTCCGTGAATTTTGTTCTTAACGTCATTGTGACCTGTCTGGGCCGCAGATATTTTCACAATTAGCACTTCGTCAAGAGCACAGCTGGGAGACCAGAACATCGTTGTCTGAAACTCACATCCACGTTAAACCACTTCGTAACTGATGTAACACATGGTTACGCGTGTGCTTTAAAGCTCAGAGTTTTATTTTTCTGTTTAAAACCGTTTAAACTGATAACTGTGTCAAAATGCTATGACAATAGTTTGCAGCAAGCAAGTGTTATCCACCATCAGTACAAACAAACCGATGCACGTGAGTTCCTTGTGGACATGTCAACAAGTCGTTGGGTTCCTCCACACATTGAACAATTTACGCGTAGCAAAAAGCAAACCCACGCTCAACTGTGCAAGAACTTTATTATTTTCGCAAAATTACTATATCACGACAAAATTAGTTTCGCGACACATCTTTGCGACACATTTTTACGACATAAATAATGTCAGGAACTAATTGTTTTTGAGACATAATTATTTTTCGCTCTTTTCACATTCACAAGCACATCGTTACAGCAGACACTTCACTGTCACTGTCATCAGTCTGGTGTAAAATCCAAATCGGTGTTGACTCCGTGACATCGTCTACTCGCTGAACTCTCCAAACTTCGTCCCCATGACACCCAGACATTCATCTTTCTCCTCCCGCTTGCTTGCTTCCAGACAAACAGGACAGACTTCGCCAGAAAAGCCAGAAACACAATCACGGCACCACAGAAACACAATTACCTTCCGTTCAGGGGTTTCGCCCCTGACACGTAATCAGTAAAATTGTGTCCAGTTTGTCTGCGAGAATTGCTCGGCGACTTGTTAAACATGACACTCCTTGTCTGGCGCGATGCAATTTGGGGACAATATTGTGCTGGGGGTGACTCGCCCAGCAAAGCGAGCGATGGCCACTTTTGGGTGTACGTTTTGTCGCCGTTTTCGAATAGTGTCTTGTAGTAGACTTGTGAACGGTTTCAGAGAATTGATCCCGAGTGGTTTTCATTTTCTTACATCAAATAACGTTTATGCAGTTTTTTGAGTGGGTGAAAACTTGTCGTCTAATGGGTCATTTGTAAACGATGTAAGTGAATTTTCGACTGGTTTGTTTTTCCTCAACCATCAGACAATGCACCCTTTCGGGTATTTTTGTTTTGTCGTTGTTGCGTGCATACTGACTGCACACCTCGGCTTCTCAAAGTATTCACACACAGTTATGCATCCTTTTCAATTGGTAACATTGTCAATCGCTGACGCTTGCCTACGGGCCGCATACCTCGGCTTCTCAAATTCTGATTTACCTGATTATTCCCGTCTAAAACGTTGTTTGGATGGACTGCAGAACATTGGCTGTCTTGATGCAGATGTTAAACACGATTCTAAATTCTTCCCTCTAAAAAAAATAATAACTGTCAATTTGTGTTGTCTCCTTGGGGATGCAATATTACATTGCAAGGTCTATTAATCAGTGAGAGGATATAGGAGCTTTAATTAAACGTCAGCGAGCATAGAGAAGCTGTCCTGTCAGATGACGAACGTTGATTCCTTCGCTAATAGTCTTACCATTTTGTCAGCCTTTTCACCAAATTAGGCTCATTTGTGCGAAACGTTTTTAGACCTGTCTGAACTGTGTCTCCTTTCCCCGATGAATAATAGGATTGGACACGGTTTAGTGGCGCGTGTTTATCGTGCACGTGAAAGCCGTAGGCAATGCTGAAGGAGCAAAGTTGGATGATTTTACATCTTTCCTCATTGTTTTTTAGTGTCCCAAATGCTTTGAAGTTCCTTCTTCGTAAAGTAGACAAATCAGACGGTCCAGTGAAGTTCCTTCTTCGTAAAGTAGACAAATCAGACAGTCCAGTGAAGTTCCTTCTTCGTAAAGTAGACAAATCAGACAGTCCAGTGAAGTTCCTTCTTCGTAAAGTAGACAAATCAGACAGTCCAGTGAAGTTCCTTCTTCGTAAAGTAGACAAATCAGACAGTCCAGTGAAGTTCCTTCTTCGTAAAGTAGACAAATCAGACAGTCCAGTGAAGTTCCTTCTTCGTAAAGTAGACAAATCAGACAGTCCAGTGAAGTTCCTTCTTCGTAAAGTAGACAAATCAGACAGTCCAGTGAAGTTCCTTCTTCGTAAAGTAGACAAATCAGACGGTCCAGTGTGTTTATGTGGGGATGTTTTGTGTGTTTAGCTCAAATTATGATAATTAGTGGGTGATAGTTTGAGAGGAGTGTTTTCAAAACGTTTCCTCATTGTCGTGCTTATTGTCGATGCACTCTGATCAGGAAACATTCTTATTAGATATTGCTGAAATCGCAATTCTAATCTCAACCGTTTAACATCAGTTTTCTAATCAGATTAAATCTAGCCAGATTCCAATATCAACCATGACATATTTTTATATGTATATACGACTTCCTTGTTGTCTCTCTCTGGTCATTCTCACTAACCTTACGCGGGCTAGTTGTCGAAAATTACCTTGAAGAGTTTTGTGGTGTTGAGAGCAAAGTATTAGCTCCGTAAATTCAGAAACAAGAAGTCAATGTTATCCACCTGCCACATATTCGGAATACCACAGTGTTCGATGTATTTTTCGCTTCGCAGAAAAGTCCGCTGAAGATTGAGAACATATTTCCTGTTTACACATATAAAGATTAGTTTTCTGCACCGGATTTATCAGGTTCTTAGACAGAGCAATAATCTAGTCCTTCCGCCCGTTTTTATAACGCTTTTTCTTCTTGTCACTATGTCAGCGTTGGAGCTTGCACTTGCTTGGACAAACATATGCATCTTCTCTTTTTAAAACCCTGCTGCGTTCATCAGCAGTGGGTCTGTTTGCGTGATCAGCATAGGAAATGGCGGTTGACAGAAAATTGTCCTTTTTTTATGAAACAGCTTGCTTGTCCGGTTTGGCTTTTCTGGAGCTCTCATCAAGGTTGTCGTTTTTGCTTCCTTATGAACATCTCAGGCTAAGTTTCTCCTTCAAGAAGTTTGCTGGAACGGACAGCAGCTAATTTGGCCATGATTCACGTGAGACATTTTTCCCGTTAATTTTTTTTTTCCGTGTCACAGCATGCAAGATTCTCATTGACACAGAGGACGACAGCTGCCGAATGTCACATCGTCATTCCTGGCATGCAGCAGAAGAGAAGAGAAAAAAACCCAGTGCCGTGCCCTGTCTGCTGCTGATAAAAAGTCTGCTCTGGACAAAACAATCATACCGACTTTGCTGACTTCTGAAGCACAAAGCCACACTGTCAGTCTTGCCTACTCCTAACAATAGAAATCCCACTGCCCCTGCCTGCTCCGATTAAGGACAGATCACATTGCAAGTCCTTGCTTCCAATTGAAAAATGTCAAACAACATCACACTGCCCTTTTTGCTTTTTGAGGAAAACAGTACCTCACCTGCTCGTGAAAAAAATCACACTGCATTACATAATGCCAGCAGTTGAGAGAGTTTTTAAATTGTTAGCCAGGACAAACACACACACACACACACACTTTCAATATTCCACGTCGAGTCTTCCGCCCAAACGATATAACACTCCCAAGGTTAAGCTCTTCTTGTGTCCCAACAATCCGCCATCATGATGTCAAACAGTCAGTCTCACAAAACGGAGAATTTCCGTCTGATTTTTCAATCTTTCGCGTCTCCTTTCCCTAGAATCCATCTGCAGTTCATTTCCATATGTTCTGCCCACAGACTCACGTCCATTTGCTTGTCGGCTCCAATCACCCACACACACTTTCACTCTCTTTCTCTCTATACCTAAACTACAGTCTATCGATAATCTAACTCCACTCTCGATTCCTTGTCTTTCTCTCTAACTAGTGCTACAACTCACTGCTGCAACGAGCTTGTTTAGCACCCCCCCCCCCCCCACCCCCTACCCCAACCACCGCCACCACCACCACCTGCCCCTCCAATAACACCAACACAACCTCTATTCCCATCAATCTCCGTCTGTGTGTCTATGTACCTGTGTGTGTGTGTGCGTGTATTCCTCTGTATGTGTGTGTGTCTGTGTGTGTGTGTGTGTGTGTGAGTGTGCGTGCGTGCGTGAGTGTATTCCTCTGAATGTGTGTGTGTGAGTGTGCGTGCGTGCGTGCGCGCGTGTGTGTGTGTGTGTGTGTGTGTGTGTGTAAGCGCGCGCGCACGCGCGTGTGTATGTGTGTGTGTGTGTGTGATTGGGAAGTGTACGTACATATCTGTCGTACAACTCTTCCTGATCTCAGCTCCCCTGCCCGGCCAGCTTCGATATATGTACCTTTTGTCTTATGTCAATGTACCTTTAAGTGCTCTCTCTCTCTCTCTCTCTCTCTCTCTTCTCTCTCTCTCTCTCTCTCTCTCTCTCTCTCTCTCTCTCTGTATACGCGTGTGTGTGTGTGTGTGTGAGTGTGTATGTGTGTGTGTGTGTGTGTGAATGAATTCGCTTGGGTGGGTGTGTGGGAGGAGGTCGGGCTTCGGGGGGGGGGGGGGGGGGGGACCCTTCATTCAGATAAATGATCTCTCACCCACTTCGGCATTTTCCGTGCATCCACTATTGATTTTTGTGTATCCAACTCACGACTCTCCGTCCCCCGACGTACAAACACCACCCCCTCCCTCACCAATCTCTCACCAATCTCTCTCTCTCTCTCTCTCTCTCTCTCTCTCTCTCTCTCTCTCTCTCTCTCTCTCTCTCTCTCACTCTCTGTCGTCTGTCTGTCTGTCTCTCTCTCTCTGTCTCTCTCTCCCTCTCTGCCTCTGTCTGTCTGTCTGTCTGTCTGTCTGTCTGTCTCTCTCTCTCTCTCTCTCTCTCTCTCTCTCTCTCTCTCTCTCTCTCTCTCTCTCTCTCTCTCTCTCTCTCTCTTCAACCCCTTCCCCACCCATACCTCTGTGATTTGTTGACCTACTAAGGAGTCTTCTGAGTCCCAGCAGCCGTCAGTTGGGCTCGGTGCACCAAATCAAACACACACACACACACACACGCACACACACACACACACAAACACACACACGCACACATGCACGCACGCACGCGCACACACACATACACACACACACACAGATACACGCACACGCACACACACTCACACACACAAGAGAAAAAGCAGTAGACAGGGCTGATGGGGCTCAGAGACTAACATGTATCATTAGGTATCGATCCCTTATCAATCAACCCGGCAATACTACCGCTCTTTACTACTGCTAAAGGCTGGGTCTCATCAGAGCTGAAATGTTTGGGTGTGTGTGTTGGGGGGAAGGGGTCTGAATGGGAGTTGACTGTGATTTCACAGTGTCTTGAAATTAGTTATACAGTAACTGTTCATGGTGGTCAATTATGTTGCAAGGGTTGACTGCATAATGCTGTTGGGTTGAAGGAAGGGAAATAGTGTGTGTGTGCGATGGGGGGGGGGGGGGGGTGTCGGGGAGGGGGGGGTCGGGAGAAGGGGGTGGTAAAAGGATGTGATTGTATTGTCATGTTGCCAATAATTTTCAATAAATGAGTTACTTAGTTCATTGAAGGAAAATGGTGCAGGGGTGATGGGATGTGTTTGGGTGTATTGTCATTTTGTCAATAAGTGAGTTGTAATGTGTTGAATAAAGAAGCTACGGGTTGACTGCAGAATGAGGTGGGGAAGGGTGTGGGTGTGTGAGTCAATCTGTCTGTCTTATCTGTCTATATGTCTGTCCGTACATCTGTCTGTCTGTCATGTTAGAAAATATTTCGGTTTGTCGTTGTATTTTGTTTGTGCCTTTCTTTTTGTGTGTCTTTATTTCTTTGATCGTTCTTTGTTTTTGTTTTTCTTGTTTGTTCTTTTGTTTGTTCTTTTGTTTAAGTTCGTTCGTTCGACCGTTTGTTATTTGTTGTTTTCTTCCTTCCTCCTTCTTTCCATCTTTTTGTCTTTCTTTCTTTCGTTTTTTCTTTCTTTCTTACTTTCTTTGTTTATGTTTCTTTCTTTGTTTCTTTCTTTCTTTCTTCGGTGTGAGAGCATTAAAAGGCCCGATATTTCTTTCTGCCTTTGAGTAATTAGGTTCATGCCACTGAGAACGAAAAAGAGGAAGGGAAGTCAAAAATTGGCTCCGTTACGCGTCAACAAAGTGTTTACGACAGTCAGTTGACAAAATCTGTCACTGTGCCCACATATCCAACTACCGATTTGACTGTTGCAGGAAATCGTTTATGACAGCAAAACGTTCCATTTCCCCTGTATGAGTATAACTTCAGATTCCATTCTTTCCATACCATCCTGAAGAAGGCAGTTACATGCCGAAATATTGATAACAAAAAAAGTACCTAACCTGTTTACTGGTGTGTTTTCTTTTTATAACTTCAGATGTGTAATATAGGAAATATTTTTGTTCCTCAAGATAATTGTGATGGTCCGTTTATTTACTTCTTCGTTCTTCTTTTCACTTATTTGGTGGTTGGTTTAAACAATGTTTTGTCTGTTTTCACATACTCATGAAAGTTACATTTTTAAGTATGAAAACAACAAGCTTACGGCTTATAGTGGGGAAGTAAGCTTGGTGAAATGCATGTTTGCGTAGTTTTATATGTGACCGTGTCGTAGAAGGGGGTGGGTGAAGGAGTCTTATCGATAATCAAAGCGCACAATATTGGTATGTGAGCCAATGTCAAAAGGTGCTGTGGGTACGCTAGGTATTTTATAAGTTCTGTAACTATTTACTGAATGTACACTCAGATGGAACTTTTGGTTTTTCTGAGAGATTAATGAATAAAGATGATCGCAGAGAAAAACCAAAGACTAACTATAAACAGTTAAAATTCTGCTCCTCATTAATTACGCAAATTAGTGCTTTTTAGGGACGTATTTTGACAAGGTGTTTGAGTACTCTCGATAGTTTTAGAAAAAATGCTAATAAGCTTTTTTTTGTGCAGTTGGATTTAAACCAAATGATTGCATGAACCCCAATACATAGTTCTGTGTGTTTTTCTTCCCATTTGTCCGTTTTTTAAAGAAATTATTAAAGTTTGAAAATTGCGTGTCTAGCGTGACTCTTTGCGTCACAAAAACTCAAACTTTAAAAACGCTTCCAAAAAATGTTGTTCAACTAGATACACAAAAGAACCAGTTTTGAACAAAAACTGTCGGTGAAAAGGAAAAACAATGAAAATAACCACTATATTTTGAAGTTTGGTACCATTTCTGGCTAATTTAAGCTTTGTCGTCACAATGTCACACTAGACACTTTTTTTTTATCAAATTTCATTTTTTTTCCACAACATTTTTAATTTCTTTCTTTTATGCGCTTTTACCTTGATTATATTTAATCTACACCCCAATACTCATATGCGAGCTCAGTAGAAATGAAAGTTCTAGAAAAAAATGGAAAAAATCAGGTTTATGTCCTTACATGCCACAAGAGACACTCGTCAAGCCTCAACTTAACGGCCAAATAACACAGCCGTTGTGAAAGATTTTCCCTTTTCTCCTTTAGAAACTATATACTGAATGTGTTAAGCAACTCAAAACACCAGTCATTTTACTTTGGATGTACTTTGATTTTCGAAGCTGTCAGACAGCACCTTTTGACATTGGCTCATGTATGCTGACATAACTGTCAGATATCTTTTCAAAAGTGTGTACGTCCTAGCAATACAACTTCCTCGGTTGAGCACAAACGCCAATTTCTTAATAACAAACACACTTTCTTTCACAAAGAACAACTCGCCGTGACTCTATTGTTACTGCGTTATTCCGAGGCAGGAAGCTGTCTTGTATCGTGTTGCTACTAAATGGGCTGATAGAGATTTCAGACTTCCGCGGAGGCTAGACAATTTTGCATTGATTTGTGGTACATTGTGTGATACCTTGTTCTTTGGGACTGAGTGCAGTTTTGTGAAAGAAGAATATGTTTTTTATATGGCTTTGGGATGACGATTATGTCAATGATGGTTGGGCTGATTTGCGTTTGGTGTGCATGTGTGCTTGTTTGTTTGTTTGTTTGTTTAAGTGTCTGTCTGTCTGTCTGTCTGTCTGTCTGTCTCAGTGTCTGTCTGTCTGTCTGTCTGTCTGTCTGTCTGTCTCAGTGTCTGTCTGTCTCTGTGTCTGTCTGTCTCAGTCTCTGTCTGTTTCAGTGTCTGTCTTTCAGTCTGTCTGTCTTTCAGTCTGTCTGTCTCAGTGTCTGTCTGTCTGTCTGTCTGTCTGTCTGGCTGGCTGGCTGGCTGGCTTGCTGGCTGGCAGGCTGGCTTGCTGGCTAGCTGTCTGTCTGTCTGTCTAACTGTCAGTCTGCACACCACTTCCTTCGTCCTTGCTTTTATTTTTGTGTTCTTTTACGTTAATATTCTTTTCTTTTTCTTTCTGATGTTTCCTCGCAAGTGGGTGTCCAAACAACAACCAGTAACAGCATTACACAAACTTTGAGCCCCGAAAGATTCCTTCTTCTTTGGGTGATATGCCTGCAAAGGCACAAATAACAAAATCTATAGAATTGGAAAAGATTACTTTCAGACACGTGTAATTCAACGGACACACGGCTATCACCTTACTTTTGGAAATGCACAAATAGGACGTACACCAGAGAGGTATTAAATTAGCGGTGGTACGGTAGGCCTAATAGAAATAACAAGATAATTGTGTTGTGCAAATGTGATGGTTTTTTATGTCTTTTTGTTTGTTCTTTCTTTCTGTTTTGCTTGTGCTTAATTGTGCAATGTTAATGAAAACCTGCAGAACAAACAATAAACCTTGAAAAACCTGTTCCGGAGAAATCAGGTCGACCCGTCCCTGAACCACCGATCCGCACCGAAACCCGTTAATTTGCCAGATCACACAACTCAGACACTGCAGGCCCCACAACATCATATTCCAATCACACGGTCATTACGTTTCCTGGGTGCCGCGTCACACTTAGACTAACAGCACCGTGTTTGGACTGACGGGCTGACATTGACAGAGCGTGCTGGGTGCATCCTCACAGCTGAGGGCTTTACAGTGCAGCAAATTATTGCCTGCGCGATTGGTCAGCGTAAAAAATATGTACATTTGATGAAATTTGGTAATTTACCGAAATGGTTGAAGTTTGCACCAAATAATTTTTTTTTTATAGATACTACCGGTCTTTATAGCACATCCCATTTTCGCCTTAGTGGTTGACCAACCCCTCTGAGCATATTTACAGGACAAAATCTGGTCATTACCGAAAGGATTGACATTTTCAGCAAATCATGACTAAACTGGGTGAATTTGATAGTTTTGTCAGGTACGGATGCATTTACCACTAGCACTAACATTCTCAGGGCGTGGTACGTTTCCATTTAAACGCTTAAAGTCTTCTGGTTGAAAACAGATACTTTGTGAGAACAAGCTCAAATAGTTTCATTGCAAGCAAAATGCCTGGCGCTTTTGTGTGTGTGTTTGGAAGTGCGTTTTTCTTTCATTCTTCTTCTTCTTCTTCAGCGTTCCAGAATTGTCTGGTTACGTGTGAGCTCGTTTGCCCATTTGGGTTCTGAGAGCATAGTCAGCTTCACTCCGCTTTCGTTGAGTAGGCATGCTGGGTATTTTCGTGTTTCCATTACCCACCGAACTCTGACATGGATTACAGGATCTTTTCCGTGCGCACTTGGTCTTGTGCTTGCGTGTACACACGAAGGGGGTTAAGTCACTAGCAGGTCTGCACACAAGTTGACCTGGGAGATCGGAAAAATCTCCACTCTTAACCCACCAGGCGGCAGCGACCGGGATTCGAACTCACGACCTCCCGATTAGGAGGCCGACGTCTTACCACCACGCCACTGCGCCCGTCTTTCGTTCATTCAATGGGGGAGGGGGGGTTGGAGATGATGTGATGGGATGCCGAAAATTGCCGAAACGTCATTTCGGCGAATCTATCGAAGAAAATAACACCTAGCAACACTTCTGTTGCTGCTTCTGTTAAAATCATATCATTCTTTCCTCTGTGGGCCTTTAGCTTACGTTGCCATGCCAACATATTTCTTTCGACATGTGTCATGCAAATTAACAGTCGACCTCTTTACCAAAACCCAAATCTTGCTAGCAGCCAAAAGCTGATATCTGGAAACAAATCATATCTTAACGGATCGACATTCCAATGAGCCCTTGTCAAAAGATGATGGACATATGTATAATCCCCATCAAGAGAGCAATGTTCAGTTTTGATACTGTGATCCTGGATATCAGCTTTTGACTGCCCACCAAAATGTTGTTTTTTTTCTCCGTTAGACATATCCTAATTGTATCCGTATGATACATAATATACAAGACATACGGTATAAGATATAACACTTAAGCTATAAGATTTCAATGTGTGTCTTGTTAGATATGGTCCTAAATGTATCATTATCAGTCATTAGATATAAGACATAAGAAGGACGAACAGTGGGAAAATGCAGTTTTTGAATATGTTGCTTCGGCTCAGGTTGAAGTTCAATGTCCTTGATGCTACTCTCACAAGTAGATATGTGACCCTCCACCACGACATGAGTCGCATGTCACATCGCGCGGTTCTGCGTTAGGCTTGATATAAGTCCGGGGAGTGTCTGGTAACAGTGTGAGGGTAACCTTAGTCACAGGCTTATAACTCAAACAGTTTTCGCTCTTTTCTAAAACGGTTTTCACCACTGGATAGAGCATAAAAAACTCTTTATGAAAATGTAATAATATGAAAATCATGCAAAGGTGACATGCGACTCATTCCGTGGTGGAGGGTCACATATTGCCATTTTAGGAATTTCAACACGTTGAACCAGGAGTGGTTTGTCGGTAATGACTGCTTTGCATGTACGTGGGTTGTTAATTGAGTTTTTTCTGCACTGTGTCTGTTTTTCTTTGTCTCTGTTTGTCTGTCTCTGTCTCTCTCTCTTTTTCTACTCTCTTCCCTTCTACTCTCTTCCCTTCTCCCTCCCTCTCTCCCCTCTCTCTCTCTCTCTCTCTATCTATCTCACACACACACACACACACACACACACACACACACACACACACACACACACACACACACGCATACACACACACACACACACACGCACGCACGCGCACACACACGCACGCACGCACTCAGTCACGCACGCACATACACTCTCTATCTATCTCTGTCTGTCTGTCTGTCTGTCTGTCTCTCTCTCTCTCTCTCTCTCTCTTTTCTCTCTACCTCTCTTCATTCCTACTCTCTATCTACCTCCCCCCTACTCTCTCTCTCTCCCCCCCTCCCCCTCTCTCTCTCTTTCTCTCTCTCCATAGCACTTTGAGAGCTACCAAATACGGGTCAGAGTGTGGCTGTGTATGTGCCAGTGTCCAGTGAGGGTGAAAGCGAGGTGATAGACACCCAGGGGTAGGATTAGGCAAATTGCTTCCAGGGTCAAGTTGCTGATGCTACACTTGCTTGACAGCCCAATGTCTATAGATAATTCACACACTCAGACACGCAGTTACAGGCACACCGACAGACACAGGCTGAATCACGCACGCACATGTGCATACGCACGCACACGCAACGGACACAAGAGCACACACACACACACACACACACACACACGTACGTACGTACGCACGCGCGTACACACATACACACACACGTACGCACGCACACGCACGCACACACACACACACACTTCCCTCACACATTGTTATTCGGGAATGTGTGCAAGGGAAGTAAATCTTGAGTATGATACCTATACTTCTGCGCTGTTCATGCTGTTATCTGTCCTTATAAATACGGAGTTTTGTGTACTGGCACAATTTTTCACACACAAACGCTTGCAACACGCGTGCACAAATCACAAGCACACAGACGAACTCTGTTAGTAAGCAATGTAGTAATGTATTCTTCCACGCAACTTCACACAATCTTTAAATGCGCGCAAAACGGCGCTCACCATCTTTGTAAACGTAACTATGTCAAATTTACTTTTACACGTAAAATGTCATCATAAAACTATTTTTGCTGAGGGTGTGGAATGTATAATTTAATTTTGTTCGTACTTTCTTTAGTTCAACTTCAAAAACAAATAAAGTAAGCGGATAATTATGTATACACAAATTAATGAAAGCGGACATGTCCACACACGTAACGCAGGCAAATTTGTACACACTAATAACGTAGGTTAATTCATACACACAAATAGTGCATGAGGCAAATAACCACAGATGAATAATGTAAGCAGATATGTGCACACAAATAACACAAGCGAATATGTATAACTCATGTTCATAAATAACGTATGCTGATGTGTACGCACACAAATAACGTAGGCGAATATGTGCCCACAACACAGGTAGAGTTATGCACATAAGTAATGTAAGCGGATACATACACATACATAGACACATAAGTTCACACAGAAACAGAGTAATGAATCAAGATTTTAAAAGTCATAGACCCAGGCGTACACAATGCGTACACACACACAAACATGCCGGATCTGCGTTTGGTTTCAAGTGTTAACTTGCATCATTGCTTGCTCGCTCGGTCGCTCGCTTGTTTTGATCTTTGTTTCTTCCCCTTATCTCTGTCTTTCTTGTTGTTTCCCGTTAGATTGTGAGAAATGGACTATCTACAAGCAAGCAGAAGCAAGTGTTGATACAAAATGTGCAAAAAAATTACAAAAATGAAAGAAAGGTTTCACACTTGAAATCGAATAGCCACAAAAACATACTCTCAAAATTACATTCTAAAAAGCACATTTTAAACGTTGCACTGAAAGAATACGCATACAATTCTACATATATATATCCATTATCAAAACAATATGTTTTTTCGAACAGGAAATGATACAGGGAGTATTTATCTTGTGAGTTCCGGAGTAGTGTGTCAGTTTAGTCACATAGCCGTTTGTCTGTAAAAAAAAAAAAAGTATTGCAAAATACACACACACACACACGCACACACACGCACACACACACACACACACACACACACACACACACACGCACACACACGCACACACACACACACACACACACACACACACACACACACACATACACACACGCAATGGAGGGATGGTCTTATTCCATGTTTCAGATTGGCCAAATCTGCGACGGTGAGTCAGTATTGTGTAGACGAAAAAGACTGGCTTTGCAGTTATTTGTGACACATGTTTTGTTTTTTGGTGGGGGGTTGGGGTGTAGGTGTTTGGATGTGTTGGGGTGGGGGTGGGGTAATTCTTCAAGGACATTCGGGGGGATAGCGTGCAGCGACGGGATCACATCTCCCCCCCCCCCCCCCCCCGCCCGCTTTTGATTTTGTTTGCTTATGTGTGTGTGTGTAATCACAATAATTTGAGACCCTCTGTGATGCCGCATGTACTGTTTATATTTATGGCCAAAAATGTGTATTATCTATACGTTTTAGGAGTGTGATAGAAGTGCAATGCATTGATTAGGCCTAAAAAAAAAATAGGTGTGGTTACGGTAACCCGACCTACCCTATTTTTAGGGGCCGATCCTATAACTTTTTATTACATTTGTCAAAACAAAAAAAACAAAAAAAAAAACGAGTGCAAAAAACGCAATGAAAGCGAAAGCGCCCGAGTCGCACACCCATTTCCCTGTCAAGTAGGTTTAATTTGTACACATTAGAAAAAAAAGTTAAAAAAAAAAAAAGTGATTGCCTACCTACCTACCCTAATTTTTTTGGCTATGTTACCGTAACCACACCTATTTTTTTTTGGCCTTACTATCTCTTACGTACCAGCAACTCATGTGTGTGTGTGTGTGTGTGTGTGTGTGTGTGTGTGTGTGTGTGTGTGTGTGTGTGTGTGTATGTGTGTGTGTGTGTATGTGTGTGTGTGTGTGTGCGTGTGCGTGTGTGTATGTGTATGTGTGTGTGTGTGTGTGTGTGTGCAGTATGGATGTGGCGGACGTGCCTCTCTGGGTGTTCTCACTTCGTATGTTTTATTGTTCTTATTTTTGTTTTTAAGGTTGTTGTTATATGTTGTTTGGTTGTTTTAAGAGCAGATGAACCCCACTTTTCCATCCATTGTATTAATTGTATGGACAATAAATGATCTTATGTCTTATGTCATTTGGACACATACCAGCAATCCGGCCACAGCCTGTGTGCTCTTTGTGCAGTGTGGACATTCTTTGATGGATTAATTTCTTAAAGTTACTGTGCTTGTCAATTCAGGGTGCACGGAGGCCCTAGGGCTTTGAGTCATGCCCCAGGCATCTATCCATTTGCAATTATACCAAGTTTCATTGACCACCTTGCACGGAGTCGAAATCTGTGATTTTTTAGGAATCTTCTTCTTCTTCTTCTTCGGCGTTCCAGGATTTTTTCCTCAGGTCAGACTTCAAGTTTTGTAGCTTGAATAAAGCTAGTGGTCAGGATCAGGGAGTCTTTGGTGCCCCAGAGTTGCTCCTGCAGTGTGGCACCTTGTGGCCAGTGATCTGTTCTGGCTTCCTGGTGGAGCGGGCAGGTCTGCAGGATGTGCTCCGGGGTCTGTGGGCCTGTTTCGCACGGGCAGTTCGGTGTGTGCGACAGACCAAGGCGGTGCATGTGGGCACGCAGTCGACAGTGTCCAGTCCGTAGGCGGAAGAGGATGGTCTGCTGATGGCGCTGTAAGTTGGGCATCTGATCATCAGATGGCAGGCTGTGTTGGGCATTCCAGGTGGTTTGGTAGTGTCTTTTCACCAGGGTTTTGGCTTCACTGTAAGAGACTGTTGGTCTTGTCTGCTCCAGATGGCTGCCAGTCTTGGCCAGTCTGTCCGCTTCCTCGTTCCCTGAGAGGCCACAGTGAGCAGGGATCCACTGGACAGCGACGTTTGTGCTCTGGGAGAGAGTACAAAGAAGACGCTGGGTGTCTCGTTCCAGCTGCTCTTTGGGCGACTGCAGGCTTTGGACGGCGGATCTGCAGTCGGTCAGGAAGACGGCGTGAGAGGGTGGGTGTTCGCTGACCAGGCTAACTGCTTCTCTGAGAGCGGTGAGTTCTGCCCGGTAGTTGGATGACAGCTCTCCGGCAGGCAGGGATCTTGAAAGGGTGTGTCCGTCTGGGTAGCGTACCAGGATCCCGCTTCCTCCGTTTTTGATGGCACCATCTGAGGACCCGTCAGTGTAGATGTGAGTCCATACTGAGGCGTTGTAGTCCTGGTGCATCATCTCCAGCGTGAGGTTCTTGAGGACTGCGTCCTGCTGCTCTCTCTTGCTGGTCACTCCTGGCATGTCAGTACCAAAAAGAGCACCTTGCTGAGCTGGCTGTTCCACTCTTCAGCGTCTTGGAGGGGCTCTTGTTCTTCAGGGGTGCGTGGTAGGAAGCTGGTTTGGGTTCTCTCTAGCTGCTTGGCCAGATGGTTGAAACTGCTTCTTTTCAGCCTGTTCTTCGTCAGCTGTTGGGTGTGCTGGTGTGCTGGGTGAGAGGGGAGTCGTTGCAGCTTCTCGTACTGCACGATGACCTTCTCTTCTCGTCGGTGGTCCAGGGAAGGGAGTCTGGTGGTGGCTTCAAGGGCGTGTATGGGCGTAGTTTTCAGTCCCCCTGTGATGATGCGCATGCTTGCGTTCTGCACTTTGTTGAGCCGGCTGGTGTTGCTCTTCGCAGCTGTGGCCCAGGCTGCAGCTCCATACTCCATCACAGGGCGGACGTGTCCCGTATACACCTGTCTGAGGATGTTGCTGCTGGCTCCCCACTTTGTGCCAGCCAGTTTCTTCATGATGGAGAGTCTTCTCGTAGCCCTCTTCTCCGCCTCTTTGATGTGTGGGTTCCAGGTGAGCTTCTTGTCTAGCTTGATACCTAGGTAGGTAGGGGTGTCTTCCTGTGGTATTGCCTGGTTGTTGATGGTCAGTTGGAGGGTCTCTTTGGAGTTGGAGAGGGAGAAGCAGGTGGCTACAGTCTTGAGGCTGTTCACGGTGACACACCAGTCTGTCGCCCACTTAGAGGTGATGTTGAGGGCCTCCTGCATCCGGACTTTGGCGGTTGCGGTGGACTCGGCAGCGCTCCACATCGCAAGGTCATCGGCGTGTAGGGCTTTGGAGATGTGTCTGGACAGGCTGTTGGTGATGTCGTTGATGAAGACGACGAAGAGGGTGGGGGATATTACTCCTCCCTGGGGGACTCCTTCCCTGATCTTCACAGCGTAGCTCAGGTTGCCGTCAAGCTTGACTCTCGCGGTTCTGTGGTACAGGAAGCTCTTGATCCAGTTGAACATTCGTCCAGCGATTCCTGCCGTCAATAGCTTCAGGAGGAGGCCTTCCTTCCACACCTTGTCGAAGGCCTTGGAGAGGTCAATGAAGGTGGCAATGACTTTCTTCTTCTCCTGGAAGGCATTCTCTATTGATAGGGTGAGGTAGATCAGCTGGTCTTCAGTACTCCTGTTCTTCCTGAAGGCAGACTGTTCATTGGTGATCAGGTTGTTGGTTTCCAGGTGCCACATCAGCCTCTTGTTGATCATGCGCTCGAGGGTCTTGCCGAGGCAGCTGAGTAGACTGATTGGTCTGTAGCTTGTCTTTTGCTTGCGGTTCTTGTCCTTCTTCAGGATGGGTATGATGATGGCCTCTTTCCATGCTGAGGGGAAGACGCCGGATCTCCACGACTGGTTCAAGAGCTCAAGGAGCTTAGTTCTGGCAGCAGGCCCGAGGTGCTTGATCATCTCGTTGCAGACTCCATCCTTTCCGGGCGCTTTCTTGCACTTGAGTCTTTTGATCGCATCGACGAGCTCTGCCATGGTAAGATCTGAGGTCATTGGTGGGGCTGCGTTTCTCTGCTGTCGGAGTCTGGTTTCAAGTTGTTCTGCAACTTCCTTCTTTCTTTGGGGTGGGACTTTGATGGTGCTCTCGGTCTCAAAGACGTCGGCAAGGAGATTTGCTGCTCTTTTTCCAGTGTGGAAGGTTCCGCTGTCTTCTAGTACTGTAGGTCCCCGCGTGGCCATGCTGTCTTCGTTTAGAATTTTGGTGAGACGCCAGAGTTTCCCTGTGTCTGAATCGAGGCCAATGGTGGAGGTGATTTCCTGCCAGCTTTGTTGCAGTTCTTGTGTCTTGGGTTTTAGGAATCAATTTTCATCATTGTACGGGCAGGACAGCGTAAGCCTCGATCAGGCCCTGCACGTGAACTAATGACGTGGAAGTCTATTACTCTCGACGAAAGAGAGAATTATTCATATCTAGGGTAGTTAACGTCAAGACATTGTTGTGAAGGAAATCACGAATAACATTAACAGGCAAAGTTGATAGTGATATCCTCCACGCTTTGAGAGCGCTAACCAGAGATAATAGAGTGACGTAGCGAAGTGTGGTGCACGTATTGTAAATTCAGCTCACTGACCGAGAGAGTTGATGTTGTGAATCGCAACGAAGATATCGTTACACTAACCACTGTCCAGCGACAGGGAGGGGTTGTCCCAGGAATCGACCGGGAGAAAGGAAGCCCGAGTAGAGCACTTAACAGGTAAATGGAATAAGCATTTGAATACCGTTAATGTTTATCGCATAAGTTGAATCGACTAACACTGTAACTTTAAACATAGCAGATAGATATCTAAGACAAGATGTCCGCTATTTATGTTGTGCAGTGCGTCGTGTAACCGGTCCTAAAGGAAGACAGCGACCAGATGACAGAATGAAGGATCTGAGAAGCCGCCGGAATATCACGCCTATAGACTCGCATAGCTGAGATTCGACGGGATTTCTAGAAGCTAGTGCACGGTTATTTTTGTCCGTAGAGTTGGACCATAGTGGTCACAGGGCGGTAGAAACTGAGTAGACCGAGGTCACCAGTAGAAGGAAGTAGTAGTTAAAATACATTTCCTAATGAACAGCAATAGAAGCTGTGTAATTCATTCTGTGTATGACCAGAATTAAAATATGTCTACAATATCTTAATTACTTAAGAGATAAGGAATATTTAGTAGACAGAGCAGACGGTGTTTTAAGTCTGCCGTAGTAGGAACTATAACTGGGTTTTGTTGACTACACACGAGCCGTGAGTAGATACCTGTAAATTAGATATCGTGTGCCTGTGAGTTCACGGACTGGTTGTGTAGTTTTATACCTAAGTGAAGGGTAGAGAGTTTTGTCATTGCAATTGTGTACGGGATTGTCATCTCGAGTTGTTTTTTTTTGCCTACAAAACTGTGAGTACTGGATTTTTGAGTACCTAACATTTATGTTCATGATTGTGTGTATTTGTGTGTATGATGTCATAGCCGTATAATACAGTTGAGGGAACGTACCTTTGGCGTTGTGTTTGATTCCTGTATGACAGCATACTAGCACATTTACATTCATTCACAATTGTGTTTGATTACGTGATAAAAATGTAAAACATGGTATTTGGTTTTGGCATACCGCATACGGCCTTTAGCCCAAAGAACGTGATCACGGGAAATGTTGATTGCCTTTTGGCGGGAGATGCGAACTGTCCAAAAAATGCCTAAAGTTTGGTTTGGCTGGCAACACGAAAGGTATGTGCAGTCATATGTGGGATATTTGTGTAAATGTTTTGACTGCGTATTATCCTTATCTGCGACAAAAAGACAAATCGTTGCTTCAACAGTGCTCTGAGCGGAGCAGCATTTTTAAAAGCCGCTATGCCAATCTGTGAAGTCAATTCATCTAACAATTCTCACTCGTCACAGGAAGAAGCCAGGATGTTAATTTTGGTATGTGCCCAAGTGGAGCAATGTTATTCCCTGTAAGTGCCTGGTCAGATCTGAGATGGTTAGCCAAACTGTCAGTTTCACGGGAAGGAGTGTGTGGCTCTTGAAGTTGCGTCCGGCGAGTGGGTGGACCGGTGTGTAGGACGAGGGTGGGAGAAATCGACTGATGTGGTGTGAATGTTCGTGGCACGCTGCTTGAAGCCATCAGAGATCCTGCGAAAAGAAGGCCAACGGACATAAAGATTGTGTTTATACTTGCAGTTGTGTATGGCAGAATGTTTAATCTCACAAGCAAGTTTCACACAGACAGACACACAGACACAGACACAGACACAGACACACACACACACTCACACACTCACACACACACACACACACACACACGCACACACACACTAACACACACACACACACACACACACACTCACACACACACACACATACACACACACGCACACTCACACACACACACACACACACACACACACACACACACACACACACACACACACACACATGCGCGCGCAAGTATACTGCCCCATCCCAAAATAATTTCCCCGCCCCAAATCAGCCGCTCAACCCTTCTTCCCCAGGGATGCAGGGTCTTATCTAACGTACAAGCCGGTGTAACACGAAATTTTTACTCCACGAAAAATTTACTCCGGAGTAAATATTTCGTACGAAATTCTTACTCCGAGTACATTTTTCGTACGAGAAAAGAACTCCCCAAGGCACGAAAAAATTACTCCCTCCACGAAATTTTTACTCCCCATTTTTTTCACTTCCAGTAAAAATCTCGTACGCAAAAATGGGATGCGGGCGAAGGGATAATGCCAATAAGTGATCTCGCGCACACGAATGTCGCGCTACCCTCCTTCCACCCCTTCCACCACCAAGAACTAACAGGGGACAAGGGAGTAAAAATATCGTACACCTGGCATAGGAAGTTAAATTGCTCGTGTTGAGGTGAAGTAATTTATTCGTTATTTATTCAGGGGAGTAACATTTTTGTACGAAATGTTTACTCGGAACTCACCTGTCTTGGGGAGTAATTTTCTCGTGTAATGGGGGAGTGCTTTTTTCGTAAAGGGAGTAACTTTTTCGTACGAAATGTTTACTCCGGAGTAAAAATCTCGTGGGAGTAATTTTCTCGTGTTACACCGGGACAGTTCTGCGATGGTGAGCCGAATAGACAGATTCTGAAAATAACTCTGTCGGGTTTGTATGGGTTGTGATATAGTGCATACCCTTTCTTTTACTCGGACAAACATTGGAGGGGCCAATCACTTGCGAGGGGTGTGTCGGAACAGGAGCCCGTGTGAATTTATTTGTCCGAGGAAAAGCAAGGGTATTCACTCTTGTACAACCCAAACAAACCCGACGGAGTGATTTCCAAAAATCGTCTATTGTTTACACAGGAAAGACTGTGTCTTTAAATCTTGGTTCCTTAATTCTCACTGGAGGTTTACAGAACGATTAAAGCTTTGTCCAAAAAAGACATTCTAAGCTGTTTGTACTGCAAGTAATCAAATGAAGGTTAACCTGATCCGGGTGGTGACTATAAACAAACAAATGTCACTTGCAGTACCTGTGGTTGTCGCATGCCGTGCTGAATGTATGAGTGTTCTTTCCTGCGAAAATTCCCCTCGACTGCCATCTCATCCGCGTTGAGCTGATTAAGATATGCACTGTTGCTGTAACATGAAAGAAATATAACCATTTAAGCAGGCAGGGGTGGACCTAGTATTTGAGAGGGAGGGGCTTCCAAATTAAGGCAGGGGTACTAGGGCTGGCCAAGAGGGTGGGGTGTCTGGGATCGCAGTGGCGTGGTGGTAAGACGTCGGCCTCCTAATCGGGAGGTCGTGAGTTCGAATCCCGGTCGCTGCCGCCTGGTGGGTTAAGAATGGAGATTTTTCCGATCTCCCAGGTCAACTTATGTGCAGACCTGCTAGTGACTTAACCCCCTTCGTGTGTACACGCAAACACAAGACCAAGTGCGCACGGAAAAGATCCTGTAATCCATGTCAGAATTCGGTGGGTTATAGAAACACAAAAATAGCCAGCATGCCTCCCCCGATATCGGCGTATGCTGCCTGAATGGCGGGGTAAAAACGGTCATACACGTAAAAATCCACTCGTGCTAAAAACATGAGTGAACGTGGGAGTCTAAGCCCATGAGCAAAGAAGAAGAAGAAGAAGGTGTACAGTAAATCAGCAATCAAACGTAATCTTCATTAGATATTGTAAGTGTTGAACAAACATGTGCGCAAAAAGTGACTAGACCGGCTTGCATACAAACCTGTTCGCGTTCGTAAACACCCACTGATGCGCGCGCGAGCACACACTAACGTAGGAGTAGTTAGTAGTGTGACCTACTAACGCGCGCACGCACACACAAACACACACATTTTCTCTCTCCCTCCCCCCTCCCCCCCCCCCCCCCCCCCCCCGGCTACTGCTTACCGCAAAAAGATCTCACTACGTGGCCCCATGTCTTCTCGTCGGTGGACCTGGGCGTCATCTCGTCCTGACGTCATGGTGTGACGCCTGACGTCATCATGACGAACCCACGGTAACGTGAGGATAGCTTGCGAAGGAAGACATGGCAAAGTACGCTGCAAGGAATAATCATGACTTAACTAACAAGTCGAGTTTTACGTCCTCTTAGGTCCAATAATTAGCCTGTATTTGGACATGTAGAAGTGGTAGGGGAAGGGCTCCTAATATGGACCACTTTTTGTTTCATGCTGATAACTAGCTTGTTTTCTTGCTGAGAAGTTTCATTTTGTGTTTGGTAGTCCTTCTCTCTTAGGTTAACCGCTAGGCCTAATTAGAGTGAAATAGCTTTGATAGATATTCAGGAAAAATTAGATACTGGAAAAAAACACAAATGGTCCATACTAGGAGCCTGGGCGCCTAATATGGACCACTGAAGCGGCCTTCTCGAATCACTTCAAAATAACATGGTACAACTCAGTGTGCAAGTCAGACTAATCAAAATATGTTTTAGATTTATCTGTTTCGGGTTGATGAGAGCATTATTAGGAGCACGCCAGGAAACTTAAGAAGCTTATTAAAAACAGAGTGAAAGTGAGTGAAATTATCCATTACCATGAAAAGAAGACTATTTGATTTTTTTTGAAATCTCGAGGGCTAGTCAGTTATAGGTTATTTTCAGCAAGCTTCTTAATGAGTTAATGAAAATAGCCCTTAGCTTTTATTTTCCTCGATTTGTCGAAGGTGGTCCATATTAGGGGACTCACACATACTTTGAGATTTTGCAATTAATTTGTGTTTGCAGTAGAAACTCGGGGTCAGCACTGCTAAAATGTAACAAATACGGTCTTAGCTGTCATATGTAGCAATTTTTGTGTGATAAAAACTTTCGCTGTGGACAGAAATGAGTCCGTTCTAGGCGGCAAATTTAGAGTGAACCCTGCCAAAAGTGAAAAATAGAGAAAAAGCCTAACGGTTTTCAGGTTTGTGTTTCTGCAACTGTTTTGACATGTGAAAGTTATCCAGAGGGGGTGAATACAGCCAATGAAATTATTTTGAGCGCTCTAGCACCGTTAGTTTGTCAGAACCGGACGTGGTCCATATTAGGAGCCAGTCTATATTAGGTGCCCTTCCCCTATTCATTCGAACGGACGGGGTTTGTGAGTTTGAAAAACAACTCAATAATGAAAGCGGTTTTGGTTTGTTTTGCGTGTATGTTTGTGTACGTATTATGTGATTGTGTATTATGTGCTCACCATCTGAGTTAATGAATTATCCTGAATAAACATGTTCAACACTTCTCTTGACTTGAGTTTTTCAATTGCTTTCTGTCGAAGTGCTCTAATTCAACTTCATTTTAAATCGTTGAGAGGTGGTGTAAACATGACAGCACCAACAAACAAACAAAACGCCGGGAAATTGTTGATGCTAGAAGCTAGAGTTAAAGTAATACAGAGAGAGAACAAAAAGAGAAACCGCGATCGGTATCGCAAAATGTCTGTGAGTGGGAAACACCTCCGTCCCAATGGGAGGATAGTCATGATCATATCCGATTAAAAGCTCGGACAGGTGCGAGGTGGCGAATGTGATTGTTTTCACAAGAAGGACAAGGTATCTTTCACACAATAACTAAAATACTCACGTCTTCATATTCAGGATAGACGTAACTTGTCATTTCCATGGATTCAGCGAAATCACCAGATGTTGGTGTTATAAGCGATGCAACATCACTGAAGAAGGGGAAAATGTGGCATGTAATCTCAAAAGGTACAAAACAATTGGCAAGATTGGCGAGAGAATAACAAATTTACAGACTTCAAATAAAGTATACTCCCTGTATCTTTTACAAATATTGAAAATACACAGAAGTCAAGAACAGAGACATGAACCAAAAAAAAGAAAGAAAGTTTACGATCATACACAACCTTGCTAGAATCCAAATCTTTGTAAAATCTTGATGATAATTCAAATTTAGAGCATACGCTTATTATTCTAACCAACTAAGCAAATAAGCCAGTTCCATTGTAAATTACAGATTTCACAGATTCCGTTTCGGAATGTACATTTGATCAGGATCCAAAGCTGCAAAGCATCAAACTGACAACTCATTCACGACACAATGCATGCATCTCATCAAATTCATCAAGCCATGCAAAAGTTTGTGTTTCTATACTGAGAATTCAACAGAAAGGGGAAACCTGTCGCACAATTTTGGCCTATGTCAGATCATAATAAAATATGTACATCGTGAAACAAAAAACGAAAAGACGTCTATCGGCATTCACTGTTCGCGCGCTTTCTATCTAAGATCTAAACTTTGCTGACCGTTGAGGCGAAACAATACGCCGTGAAGTGATACATGAACAAAGATTGAATAGTTGTGTTAAGTACTTGTTTTAAAGGCACCTCCCGTCCGGTGTAGATAATCGCGTTAATCAGCGTAGTTCCGTAGGATTTTTACAGGAAGTTGAAGCATCCTTCTACTTCGTCGCATACCAAAAATAAACAGCCTGGCTGCTGTATGTTGAGTGGGAAGTTGTTTCAGAATTGGTTTCTTAACTGACATCAGTGTCATTTTCCAAAGTTTCCTTTAGTTTTGCCCACCACCTCAGATGGGCAGGGTTTTACATGGGATAAGATCATATCCCATCACTTAGACAGATACCAAAAACCAACACCCTGACTGCTTCGTGTGCGGATTTGGGTGTGTGTGTGTGTGTGTGTGTGTGTGTGTGTGTGTGTGTGTGTGTGTGTGTGTGCGAGGCTGACGCTAAGTACCGGCATGTCCGTACGAGAGGGCCTTAGGTACCGTGCATAGACCTTGGCTGCACTAGGTACCGCGCTAAGTACCTGCGATGTTAAAACCCATGTACATAATACTTTTGTGTGTTGTTTATGCTGTTTATATGTAGGCATGTTAGTTTGAACTACGATCCTTTATTTTCGTAAATAAGGCTCATCATTTTGTCAAGTAGTAGCGGTTTGAATTTCAAAGGTACTTAACGTATGAAATATACGTACAGAACCAACTTTTTACACACAACCTAAAAGTTCTCACTGCAGATTTAAAAATAACAGCAATCGTTCTCTTGTATCTCAAGCATCATTGACAGCAAATAACTGAGTAGAAACATAGCCCTAATTGGGAGTAGTCGGGTGTTTTGACCAACGGTACTTAGTGCTTTCTGTACGGACATAGCGGTACTTAGTGCTTTCCGTACGGACATAGCGGTACTTAACGTCGCCTGCGGTTCCAAGGTTTTATTACACAGAATTAGAGATGTTGGTAGCCATATTATTTCGACCTGTATATATCGGGACAGCACATTCAATTCAGACATCCATAGACAGACAGTTTGAACTACGATCCTTTATTTTTGTAAATAAGGCTCATCATTTTGTCAAGTAGTAGCGGTTTGAGATTCAAAGGTACTTAACGTATGGAATATACGTACAGAACCAACTTTTTACACACAACCTAAAAGTTCTCACTGCAGATTTAAAAATAACAGCAATCGTTCTCTTGTGTCTCAAGCATCATTGACAGTAAATAACTGAGTAGAAACAATCTTTTACAAAGAATGACCAATAGTGAAGTGAATAGTAAACATAAAACAGGCCTAAAAACAAACTTTATTAGACATCTCTCTCTCTCTCTCTCTCTCTCTCTCTCTCTCTCTCTCTCTCTCTCTCTCTCTCTCTCTCTCTCTCTCTCTCTCTCTCTCTCTCTCTCGGTTGTATGTATATATTAGGCAGCATTGATGTGCAAGATTATTGATAGAGGAAAGCTTGGAACAAACCACTGTGTATTTTGCATACGTTTAAATATCATTTTTTTTGTATTTTTTTCCTGTGATTTATGTGTACCCCCCCATTGAAAGGGGCTGTAGGCCCATATTCAATTAAACTGTGTCAGTCTCTCTCTCTCTCTCTCTCTCTCTCTCTCTCTCTCTCTCTCTCTCTCTCTCTCTCTCTCTCTCTCTCCCTATCTATCTCTCTCTCTTTTTTCCATAATATATTTATAGTATTCTCTCACTCCTTTATATATTTATATGGGAGATTTATATAGCGCTTGACGTTCTCTAAGCGCTTTACATATTCTCTCTCTCTCTCTCTCTCTCTCTCTCTCTCTCTCTCTCTCTCTCTCTCTCTCTTTCTCTCTCTATCTCTCCCTCTCTCTCTTTCTTTTATATCTCTCTCGCTCTCTCTCTCTCTATTACATAATATATATTTATAGTATTCTCTCCTCACTTTTTCCGTCTCTAGCTCACGTTCCCTCCCCCCCCCCCCCTACCTCTACCTCCCTTATCTCATAATAAGCGTGCGCGCGCAACGACAGTAAGAGAGAGAGGCACAGAGAGATAATATCGTATTCTAAATTTATTGATAGAGGAGAGAAATGTATTATAAGATAAGAGAGAGAGGTAGGAGGGGGGGGGGAGAAAGAGAGATACAGAGAGCGTGAGGGGAGAAGGAATACTATTAGTATCACTATCAATAAATTATGAGAGAACGAACGAACGAACGAACGAACCAACTTTATTTTTCGAGGGTAATGGAGTAGATACAGCAAAGATCTTTTTTCATCCAGCCCTCGCCCAAGAGGGAATTAACTAACCAGTGCATAATATTAAAGCAGAAGAAGAAGCAAAGCAAAAACATAAAAACATGGTTATTAAATCAGACAAAGAGGAAAAAAAAATGTTCATAGCATACATGGTCATTGGTAATGGTATACGAGAGAGAGAGAGAGAGAGAGAGAGAGAGAGAGAAAGAGAGAGAGAGAGAGAGAGAGAGAGAGAGATAGAGATAGAGATAGAGAGATAGAGATAGAGAGAGAGAGAGAGAGAGAGAGAGAGAGAGAGAGAGAGAGGGAGAGAGAGAGAGAACAAGAACAAGAACAAGAACAAATCTTTAATTGTCTAAGGCCACAGCCCCTTACAATAGTGGTTAAAATAACAGCAATAGTATCTGCACAGTTATAAATTATAGTCACGCATAAAATTCAACAAATACATTAAGACCCTGATGACATGTCACTGAACCTGATTTCTAAGGGTTCGTCTCTTCTGTAACATGAAGAACACAAATCTGCTGAAGCTGTTCATCAAATTATCCTCATTACTGCCACAGAAATACACAAGTTGTTGTTGCAGCGTCTTAGAGTTCGAGATTTGTAAATACTTTGCTCGAAGGTCTTGATAAAAGGGACATAAAAATACAACATGGTGTTCATCTTCTTTATCAGCTGTACAGAGAGGACAGTTTCTTGTCGTTTGGTTTGGTGCGTACCGAAACTTGTGAGCGTTGATTTCGGATACTCCTGCGCGGAAACGAGTAAGAGCAACTCTGTACTTAATATCTTCGATTAATTCAATGTATTTCTCTTTTTCCAAACATGTTTTGTAACAATTATAAATGTCGAAACGTTCACTGCATTCTAAACAGGAGAGAGAGAGAGAGAGAGAGAGAGAGAGAGAGAGAGAGAGAGAGAGAGAGAGAGAGAGAGAGCGAGAGAGACAGTGACAGAGAGAGACAGAGACACAGAGAGAGAGAAAGAGAGAGAGGGAGGCAGAGGGAGGCAGAGGGAGAGAGAGAGAGGGAGTTGGAGAGAGAGAGGGAGGGAGAGAGAAGGAGATAGAGAGAGAAAGAGAAGCAGAGAAAGAGAGAGAGAACAAGAACAAGAACAAGAACAAATCTTTAATTGTCTAAGGCCACAGCCCCTTACAATAGTGGTTAAAATAACAGCAATAGTATCTGCACAGTTATACATTATAGTCACGCATAAAATTCAACAAATACATTAAAACCCTGATGACATGTCACTGAACCTGATTTATAAGGGTTCGTCTCTTCTGTAACATGAAGAACACAAATCTGCTGAAGCTGTTCATCACATTATCCTCATTACTGCCACAGAAATACACAAGTTGTTGTTGCAGCGTCTTAGAGTTCGAGATTTTTAAATACTTTGCTCGAAGGTCTTGATAAAAAGGACATAAAAATACAACATGGTGTTCATCTTCTTTATCAGCTGTACAGAGAGGACAGTTTCTTGTCGTTTGGTTTGGTGCGTACCGAAACTTGTGAGCGTTGATTTCGGATACTCCTGCGCGGAAACGAGTAAGAGCAACTCTGTACTTAATATCTTTGATTAATTCAATGTATTTCTCTTTTTCCAAACATGTTTTGTAACAATTATAAATGTCGAAACGTTCACTGCATTCTAAAAAGGAGAACCATTCTTGACAAAAACAATCTTGTAAACGTCTTTTAAACTCTTGTAAGAAACACTTCTCATTCCCAACCATTCCGTACATCCACACAGCAGCAAAACCATTACAACATAAAAAGACTCTGCACATGTGAGACCCAATTTGTGTGGCCCTTCGATGCCAAATTACATAAAGCTTTATATGCAATCTTTGAATATCTTGAATCAGGTTGCTTCAGCAGTGTAAACCAGTATTTCACACATCTGACTGCAGAGTTAATATACAGCGGATGTCTTCCCAATTCACCATACACAATGTTGTTTGGAGTTCGAATTGTCACTTTCAGAAACTTTTTACACGCAAACAGGTGGACCCTTTCCACAGAGTCATACTTTCCATATCCCCATAGCTCTGAACCATACAAGAGCATAGGGGCGATCCGTGCGTCAAACAGTTTGAAAAACACCTTTGTCGAATGGCAGCCAAGTCCGGGACGCCTAGAATGATGAACTCGAACTGCCTGAATCTGTGTTGCCTTTCTCATTGCAACTCGGTTGCATGATCACATGCCTGTATTTGTCATGTAAATTCTTACAACCCCGGATACAAAAACAAAACCAGAAAATGACGCCACAGTTTAAACAACAAAAGCATGGCTTTAATTTAAAATAGCAGCATTAACACCTAAATGTTTGTTATAATGCAGTAAAATGATTACATATCTGATTATTCTTATTCACCTATTTCGTCTCCTCTACCCCTGTGCGTGTGTTGTATGTGCCTCTTGTTTTATGGACTGGGCAAAGGAGCTGCGCCTTCGGCTATCAGTGTGACTGACTTGTAGGGTTTAACGTCCTCTTAGACCAACTGGTCTATATTGGGACAGGTATTGGTAATACGTTGAAGTTATGGTGTGATACTTTGATTCGAACAAGCCCGCTGTGGCTGTCTTCTTCGACACACCAGCATTGGGTTTGTCTCGTCAAAGTATCGAAATACGATCATTATAATCGGAGACGAGAGATAATGCATGCGTGTCTTCGTGTTTTCCAAGCCCTGAGTCTTTCGCTGTGAACGTGGGATTTTTTCGTGCGCGCGCAAGTGTTCACACGGGGGTGTTCGGACACCGAAGAGAGTCTGCACAAAGTTGACTCCGAGAAATAAATCTCTCGCCGAACGTGGGGACCGAACCCACGCTGATAGCGACCAACGGGCTACAAAGCCAGCGCGCTACCAACTGAGCTACCTCCCCGCCGCGCTATCAGTGTCAAGTTACCTAAAGGCAGAGGGGAAGTGTTTAATTAACCGTATCAAGCACGCTATGTCCTGCATTCCAAACGCGTGTACTGGAGTGACTGACAGGGGCTAGTCTGGACTTGACTGCGCCTGAACTGATGCGTTGTTTCATCGAAAACACTGTATAGTGTCTATTGACAGTTAAAAAGAGAAGTACGCCTTCTTTTGGTTTAAATACATATCCAACAGTCCGAATTACAATAGAAAGGGCAAGATGAAGAAACACAAAAGCACAAGGCTCAAATAAGTGCTACCAAAATTAAACAGAAACGTCTCTGGCGAACGTTTTAAACAGTATAAGACAATATAAGCATAATAGTATGTATACAGAATGCTATACAGTCACGCAGTCCTTCTGTTTTACTGTCCGTACTCAGATAACGGATGTTTTAGAGTCAAATGAGCTGAATCTGTGCGTATGCCTTCAAAGATGGCTTCACACGATTGTAACTAAAACTTATATTCGTTGTCCTACTATTATCCCGCCAGGCACTCCTTTCAATACTTTTCTTCATATACCACCAATAGTATTATGCTTTTAGATATCGTTGTTAAATGATGTATTTTGATGCTGTTACCGCTGTCTGTCTCTGTCTTTAGATCTCTCCCTCTCTCTCTCCCTCTCTTTCTCCTCCTGTCAGTCTTTATTTATCTGTTTCCGCGTCGGTCTCTCCGTCTGTCCCTATCTCTGTCTGTCTCTATTTGTCTGGTTTAATGCAAGCAATGATAAGTGTATAGCCTTATCTATACATATATAATTAATATATATCATAGATTATATAATGGTATGATACATGAAGATTGTATAGGGACTTCTGCTACACTTATGGTGTAAAACACATGGGATGAATCATGCTGTGTTGCTTGAAAGTACAGACTCGAACATCAAAGCATTTGGTGTCACTCGGTTCAAAATATTAAAATGTATGGTTAGTGCACGTCCAATTTAATTGTGATTAGGCTACACAGCCATAGTATATAGGTTGTGTATAATTATGTAACATGGTGTAATCGGCGTACCGTTTCCGCACAGTCTTCGACTCGACGACTCCATAACCCCACATACACGTGAACATCAAAAGATCTCCCAAACTTCTTGGAATATTTTAATCAAAATGTTTGTAGTACATACTCAGAAGACGACCCTTCAACTCTGTTCAAACAATTCAGGGTGTTTCCGCTAAAAATGTGTCTGTAAATCAAGTTCTTAGTTGAAGTTAAACAAAATGATCCTTACATAGCCCGTAAAAGCCCGCGAGGTAAAGGCAGACAAAAACAGTTGTGAGCGCAATCTATAATTGTAACCCGTTATGGCGTAGTTGGTATGTCGTTCGCCTGTGGTCTCCAAGGTTGCCGTGGGTTAAAATCTCATGTTATTTTTTGTGTGTGAAATGTGACGCAGGGATCCCTTTGAACCCATTCCTCTTGTTTTATGATTGTTGGTTAATCATCTTTTATAGTTCATGTTACAAACTTCTTTAATTTGGCAGGCGTTTTTATTTTTTAATTTTGTATTTATTTTTGGGGTCTTCTTTTACTTCATTCCAGGGGTGGGGTAATAAGCGGGCGGTTTAATGATCCTTATGGTCCCTTTGTTTATTTTCGGAGGAGTGGGGGTGGGGGTGGGGGGTGGGGGGGGGTGCTGCAGGTTATCTAACTCACTTGGCACGACTGTTTCGCTAAATGGAGCAGCAGCGTCAGTGGGGAACAGGGCACGAGACTGTAGAGTTATGGACCCTCGTGTACAATCAGTGAGAGCCATAGTGAAACACAATATTACACATTTATGAACAACACATAAGCATGTTAATTACTTCACGCCATTACCTCAGTTATTCCCATAGTAGCAGAAACATTTTTTGAACATTGTCAAATATACGTCAGGGCTAATAGTCTCGGGTGCTGTTTTACTTCACAGTTATTTTTCAAGGTTGTCAGTAATATCAGAATAAATATCACACACTTGAATGTTGTCCAAGAGCTTCAAGGCATAGTCACTGATGTCATTACTTCAGTTATTGTCAAGATTGTGGGTCATGAGAACTTAATTATAATATTAATAGTTTTATGATAATAATAAAATTAAACAGCAACAAAAAAATGTGAAAAAAGTTATGTGTATAGTACTTGTCTTACATTATGATAGTCCTGATTTTGTGATAAATCGCCAATTTGCAAGTGCTCTACACAAGGCTAGATGTTATTAGAGGTCAAGGAGGTCAAATATCACGAAAAGGCGAAGCAACCAGAGCATCGGTGGCTGGCAGAGGAACCTCCCTCCGATTGGGCCACCAGAAGTAGAGGTGAAAGGAGAGGCTGGTGCAGCGGGGTGCCCGAGCCTCAGAAGGATAATTGGCGATGCAGCAAGGCCATTGATATCAGCGTGAACTTGTTATCAGCCGGTGCCGTTATCGGGTTACAGCCGTAGCCCTTTCGCCGTGGCTTCGCTTCGCCGAGCAGTGGTCAGATGCTGACCACCGGTTCGCGGCGCCACAGGACCATGTTTTCAGCGTTCCTTTTCGTGTTGGGATCAAGTTACCGTGCCCTGGCCAAGAACGCTAGCATTGAAGAAGGGAGAGAAAAGTTCTACCTCCCCATCTTGGGTTTATGTAAACGACTAGGGCTCCTTGCATTAGGAAGTATTCGGATTCTAAATGTTTATTATTATTATCGCTAGCAATACTCGTGCTCCTCACGGGATGTAACAAATGTTTTATGATTTTCATTAATCACTGATGGTGTGGATATTAAAGTGTCTATGCGAATCCATCCCATGATCAATTGCTATTATTGTTGCAATGGTCGACTTATCTTGTCTGAATCATGACTGATTTATTATTGTTTCATAGCTTCAAAGCGATGGTGATTGGAGTAGATTAGCTCCCCTGATCAGCGAAGCCTTAATTAACTATCAGTCATATGATAACCACACATATGATGGTAAAAACCCTTATAACTTTGGAACCAGCCAACCATTTTTTTTAATGAAATTAAACATGAAGACGCAGGCCATTAGTCCCTTCAACTTAAGTGGGAAAAAAAGAAGAAAAAAATCAACTCGATTTTCTGCGAAAAACATTTCGCTGTGATTTTGTAATTTGTAACTGCTATTTTGTAGACCCTTCCTCGGAGTATGTAATAAAAAAAGGTTTCATTGAAATATTCCCAGAACTTTGGGAGATATGGATGTTTATGCATTGGAGAATCAAACACTAAAACCCTTATAACTTTGGAACCAGCCAACCATGTTTTATGAAATTGAACATGAAGACGCAGCACATTAGTCCCTTCAACTTAAAAAAATTAACTCGAATTTGTGAAACATTTCTCGCTGTGACTTGGTATTTTGTACTGCTATTTTGTAGACCCTTCCTCCGAGTATGTAATGAAAAAAGTTTCATTGAAATATTCCCAGAACTTTGGGAGATATGGCTGATTATGTATTTTGACCATCGGGCCCCGTAATGACCTTGACCTTTGACATATCCAATATAACTGTTGCACACAATAGGCTATCGTGTGTCTACATCTACCTACAAAGTTTGGTTGAAAAATACTTAGCGGTTCAGGATTTATCGCAGTTCCTATATTGTGACATACATACATACATGCATACTTACGGAATGGAACAATCGCAAACGTTCCCGCTGGATGACGAATTAAATTATAAAAAACGTATCAGTAAAATAAAATAACAATGAACAGCACCGCGTGGATTCGAACGTACGTGATTAGAACATGATGAAGCAAGAGTGTCCTAACCAACTGGCCTACAAATAATTTGCAAAAGTTTCAGGGAAAAATACAGCTATGACACTACAAAAACCATAGGCAATGGATGTTCCGTTTGCCATTCCAATAAGTAACAAGGAACTTAGTCGATAAATATCGACAGGGGGCGGACAAATGGTTTACATGTGAAATGTGTGTATATGGGTGTGGTTCTGAAACAAACAAACCATGTGAACCCCCCCATCCCACCGCTCGCGGGCTGAACGACTGACGTCACATGTCGCTTCGGTCTTTTCCTGAGAAGAACACCGCGTGTACATAATACACAATTCGATCGCGTAGCACTGCCAATGCACATTTTCGCAACGAAAACCGTGCTACTGTTTCTTGTGTGTTAAATCTGAAAGCAATATAAGTGAACGAACAATTGAAAACTGATATCACGTTACTAAACTCCCAAAAGTAATAAATTACTTCTGACTGCGGTACACAATACGGCAGTCACCTCTGCGAATGCTGTCGAAGAATCTATCCGAAAGTAAACATTCTGGGAATCTACGCGCATCGGCCTTGACGCAAGTTCAATACTTAGCCAATGAGCGCGCCGCGGCGAAGTTGGCCGCTGTAAGTCTCGCAGCGCTGGCTGGCTGAGCGAGTTGCGTGTCCATCCTTTTTTGGTCCAAGCCGCACCGTAGACCAGATTAGTAGGTGCTTGATTTTGGTATTTTGATTTTACATAACATTAAACCTTTCTTGGGGTTCATGGTCATGGCAACAGCCATAATAATATTATATCATGTATAATATTACATTTCAGCATATTTGAATTACATGTCATCATACCAAACTGTCATACATTTTTATTCCTACATCATTCTGATTGATCATAACCAAACCTACTATCAGTGGACACATCCAAATGTAAGCGCCTGTTCTTGACAACTTTTAATCGATCTAAAAATAGCAACTTGCTGGGCCCTCTGCCGCCAACAGACACTGTTTGGCCTGTAGGTAAAATGTACAATGTATTTTCTGATTTGTGCACAAAAGCTTTATTTCTTTTTTCTTTTTTTTTAACATAACAATGTTTAATGTCACTGTATGTTTAAAAGACCATGGTCATATTTGTAAAAAAAAATGTTAAATTAGAAAATAAATAACATTTTGGTTCATGATTTTTCCTACACCTGTGCTAAAAATAAGAAATAAAAATGTCGGGTATATAAGTCTCTCAAATACAGCTAGGTATGAATGGCTCGGTTTGAGTTTGTTGCAGTTGACCCTGCACAATGCGACATATCATGTTTTTGTTGAACAATTTTGACGTCACCCCTCCCATAGGGTGACGTATTTCACAACTTCCTGTGTTACACAAACTCTGTGATGACCAATTTTGACGTCAACCCTCCCATAGGGTGACGGATTTCACAACTTTCTACAGATGAACAATGTTGCCTTCACCCCTCCCATAGGGTGACGGATGTCACAACTTCCTGTGTACACAAACTGATGACGTATTTCACAACAAAATGGCGCTGCCCATGGTCAACCTCTAAACTATCCGTATAGAATGGGGGCGTCCTCGCCCCCATAACAAAGACAACAACTTGATAGGTTTGAGAGTAAACTTGATTTGACATGATACTGTGTTGTCTAAAGTGTTTATTGGATTCTCGGGCAGTTTTATCCTGGACGGCTGCATGTCGAGTTTCAGGGGTGCCTAAGGGCTTCCGGCGGTAGGTAAAAATATTTAATGTTCAAATAAACCCACTTAATTAAAAAAATAAACACATTAGACCCAGCCAGTCCTGATCGAGGTGGCCTCCACTATGCCCATGCAAAAGGATTAACGTGAAAGTTGCCCAGTACCACAGAAATTAGCAATTTCGTGTGACTGAGGCTACCAGTACCTGTATTAATATACGAATTATAATTGGCAACGGTAAGCGATTTCACACAGATTAGCGCGGGACAAATATTGACATAATTTTTTTTTTATCATAACTGCAATGTTCTTCCCCCCCCCCCAAAAAAAAAAAAACCAACAACAACACAACACCTCCTCCCTCCCCAACCCCTAAGAAGAACAGGTCCGACAAACCCCTGCGTCACCCAGTAAGCTTTTTTTTTTTAAATTAACGACGCCAATGGAATTCGATCTCCTGCCTCGGACACTTTCGTTTTGTCACGTTAGGAGAGCAATTTACCAACTTATCTATTTTGCGTCTTGACAGTTCGCGTGAGTGATATTTTAGTGACTTTTGTGACATATAGACTGACCGGAACAAACGCAAACGTCCACCCTCTGGGTGACGAACAACAACACATTTGCATTCAAACGAAGTAGTTTGTTGATCATAGTGCAATTATCCCGTTTGACTTGTGTCTGTTCTCAATCTGACTAACATATATATGTACTCATTTCTCCCAAATGGGTAAAGCTATTGAAACTCACTTTGGCTATGAGCTCGAGGTCCATGGGAATAAACGCTCATAATTATGTCATGCGGATTGATGACCCTGGTGTCACTCAAAATTATCCCGCCAGGAAATGCTATTTCGTATACATGTACTCAATTGTCTAACCGGCACGGTTGGCCTAGTGGTAAGGCGTCCGGTTGGCCTAGTGGTAAGGCGCCTAGTGGTGGGTTCGAACCCCGGCCGGGTCATACCTAAGACTTTAAAATTGGCCATCTAGTGGCTGCTCCGCCTGGCGTCTGGCATTATGGGGTTAGTGCTTGAACTGGTTGGTCCGGTGTCAGAATAATGTGACTGGGTGAGACATGAAGCCTGTGCTGCGACTTATGTCTTGTGTGTGGCGCACGTTATATGTCAAAGCAGCACCGCCCTGATATGGCCCTTCGTGGTCGGCTGGGCGTTAAGCAAACAAACAAACAAACTCAATTCTCTCCAGTAAGGACACAGTTATTTTCTCCGAATTTAAGGCCCCAGTTCGTGGTGATTGATATTGATTTGCTCTGTAGTTAGATGATCCTAGTGCCAACATTATTCCGTCAGGCATGGTAGCCCCAGATACTTTACTTGATTTTTGCTTTCGGTCCAGCCGACTCTTTTGAGCCATATCAGGACCAATCAGCCCGAGACGAAGACTTTAAATAATAAAACAACAACCACAGCACGAGATGATAAACGGAAAGTATTAGGATCATTATGGTCACTTGTTAATTATTATTTTGTTACCCCTTTATCACATGCCGGCTATTGATACATGCCATATCATTATTTTTGTTCAAACCGAATACGTTGTGTGTGTGTATTGTTAGGAAAACTCCAATTAGTTAACAATGTATCAAGAAAAATCACATATTTGAGCGAGTTTCTAGGTGACCCTCTTCGTGATTAGGGACCTAATGTACATCCTATTTGATCTTCCATGAATGGGTTCGGTTGCTATTTGAATTTTCTGTAAAAGGGGTCGCTCAGATAATCGTCAAAATGTAACTGACAAGTCCAGTGGCTAACGAAGGAAAGCACCGATCACCATCAAGACTAAATCACTACCAGATGTCAGGAGGAATGTTGGTAACTGATCCACTGACCGCTATCATATTTCACTACTCGCGTACATTCCGTAGAGTACCTAGAGACCAATCTAGACTGAGCATAATAATTCCCTCTGCTAGAACTGACTGGGCTTGCTAATATAAGCAAGCGTTAGTTTGTAACACATTCCCTGGCCCGTCCCAAGAGAATATGAAAGATATATATGCTACACGGAAGCGTTGTATAGACCGAAACAGTTCAAAATAATGATACTGGATTCAGACTTCAAAATTATTGTTTTCATATTAGGCCTACGAACAATAACTTACATGTTAAGAGAAATAATACATGTATCGAGAGATATTGCTTTTATTCTAGGCTACATCTCTTATGGAGGCATCTTACACACTCTCTCTCTTTCTTCACCCTCCCATCTCTCTCTCTCTCCTTCTCTTCCCCTCTATCTCTCTAATATTGACAACACCCCTCATATGATCACTCAACCTCTCCCCATCGCCCTCTGTCTCTCACCTTCTTACACACACTCTCTCTTTTCCCAACTCTCCTCTCTCTCCATCTCTCTTTCTTCAATAATGACACCCCCCATATATCACTCTATTTATCCTCCACTCTCGAATCTCCAAACATTCGGTTAAACGTGATTAACTGGTATCGTACTCCTATGACAGATAATATTCCATATTCTCTGCATTCTCTGCTTGCTGCATTACGTTAAAGGTTTAATGCTCTTTTTTTTTCAAGCCACATTTCACGTCAACCAACTTTCATCAAGACATTATTTAAAGCGACATTGTAGAAATGACATTCGAAAATATTAGGGGAATCCTTGTCATAACATTTTTTTTCTATTTGTTTCCCATCAGGCATTTTTTTGTTTTAATCACAAGTAATATAATACAGACACACAAAGAGAGACACCTATAGTGACAGCCGCTATATCATGCTAGAACTGGTGTCAGTATACTGTGACTATACGAGGATGTCAATCAATCAATCAATATGAGGCTTATATCGCGCGTATTCCGTGGGTACAGCTCTAAGCGCAGGGATTTATTTATTTTATTTTCATTTTATGCAATTTATATCGCGCACATATTCAAGGCGCAGGGATTTATTTATGCAGTGTGAGATGGAATTTTTTTTACACAATACATCACGCATTCACATCGGCCAGCAGATCGCAGCCATTTCGGCGCATATCCTACTTTTCACGGCCTATTATTCCAAGTCACACGGGTATTTTGGTGGACATTTTTATCTATGCCTATTCAATTTTGCCAGGAAAGACCCTTTTGTCAATCGTGGGATCTTTAACGTGCACACCCCAATGTAGTGTACACGAAGGGACCTCGGTTTTTCGTCTCATCCGAAAGACTAGCACTTGAACCCACCACCTAGGTTAGGAAAGGGGGGAGTAAATTGCTAACGCCCTGACCCAGGGTCTAATTCGCAACCTCTCGCTTCCGCAAGTGCGTTACCACTCGGCCAGGGCGTTAAGCAAACAAACTGGCAAACAAACAAACAAATACCACTCGGCCACCCAGTCCGATGTAAGCCTCTGCGACTTCAATCTCAGTGTGGCAGTACATTAATCTGCTGACCATAAACAAGGAATGCGTCCAGCTGTCTCTCTAGCTCTCCAGTAGGTTTCTCAGCGGGCTACCTACTTGACGACGTTCTAATTGATGGCACGCGAACCGTGTAATGTATAGCCACTGCGCGAGTCGAACCGCTCTACGACTAGCTGCTCCTCGCCACGGCCCCCCCACCCCCACCGCCAGCCCCACGCATTCCTCTCTCTCGCCCTTCCTCTCCCCCCCCCTCCCTCTCTCCCCCCTCCCTCTCTCTCCCCCTCCTTCTTTCTCTCCCTTCCTCTCTCTTTAACCTTAATTGTCAATCCGTTTTTCATTGCTAAATTCATACGGATAAATAAAAGCTTGATGATTAGCAAGAATCACCTCTGATTTGTTATTTGCACTGTCACTGAAGACTAGACCGTCAGTGAAACTTAATACAGTTCGCCACCTGTTTACCTCTTTTTATATTTTAATCCAGACAGCATTATCCACCACCACCCATTATATAAACATTCTATTTTGTGTAGTCCCGATATCAATGTTGCAAACTTTTTGATGCAGCTTTTAATAATATAAGAGATTTGATTTATACGTATTCCCTGTTTCACTCAATAAATATATATATTCCCTAAAATATCCAGGTAATATACATATTTCCTGGAATTTGGATGCCATTTTTAGACGTATTCCCTGACTTATATTTAGCATTCAAAAGGAGACACTTTGATGGAGTGAAAAATCTCTCTCTCTCTCTCTCTCTCTCTCTCTCTCTCTCTCTCTCTCTCTCTCTCTCTCTCTCTCTCTCTCTCTCTCTCTCTCTCTCTCTCTCTCTCTCTCTTATGCTTACAAATATAACAACCATTGCATAACAATAAAATGTACAACACAAAATTACACTGTTTGCACCAATGAAGTGAGAAACAATGACTTTTATATCAGCAAAATCAACAAGCCGTAATAACTCTAGTTGGCGGGATATATTTTGTTTGTTTGTTTGGTTGGTTGTTTGCTTAACGCCCAGCCGACCACGAAGGGCCATATCAGGGCGGTGCTGCTTTGACATTTAACGTGCGCCACACACAAGACAGAAGTCGCAGCACAGGCTTCATGTCTCACCCAGTCACATTATTCTGACACCGGACCAACCAGTCCTAGCACTAACCCCATAATGCCAGACGGAGCAGCCACTAGATTGCCAATTTTAAAGTCTTGGGTATCCCGGCCGGGGTTCGAACCCACGACCTCCCGCTCACTGGGCGGACGCCTTACCACTAGGCCACCGTGTTGCGGTTTGGCGGGATATAGTGATCCTTACATCGTTCGAAAAAAACACCAATAAAGCTACCCTTTCAAACCATGTTTTTTTGCTTATTTGCTATTGTATTTGGTTGTAATATGTTATAAAGAATTGTGCATGTGAAGGGATATTATATTTTTTAAATATGGAAAAAATGAAAGCTAATTTAAAATGTATGGACAGATTAATTGATGAAAATGGCTCTCAATAACGACGCAAAAAGGAATTTTACAGGAGCAAGTGAGATTTTACAATAACGTGTTTGATAAAAATGGGAATTTTGTTGAGGAGGATGCTGAAATTAAAGTTCTTAATTTAAATATTCCTCAGTTAAATGACGAACGAAAATATGTTTTGGAAACTGATTTTACCGTGTTAGAAATCGGCAGGGCGCTGTCTTTATTAAAAAAAAAATGGTTCGTCACCAGGTTTAGACGGATTGAGTACAAGTTTCATGAATGTTTTTGGCCTAAAGTAAAAATGATGGTGGTTAATTCCCTTCAAAGTGCATTTAGAGTTGGTGAATTGTCAGATACTCAGAAAAGAGCAGTTATCACGTTGATCCATAAGGGTAAAGATTTGCCGAGAGATAGCCTTAAGAATTGGAGACCCTATACGTATCTGTAACCAATACAGATTATAAAATGCTGGCAAAATGTTTATCGCAGTGCTTATCTGGTGTTATTTCTGACCTCGTGTCAGAAGATCAGACAGGATTTATTAAGGGAAGAAAGGCAAGTAACTTGATTAGATTAATTGATGATGTCATTAATTACGCTAATGAAAGAAATCAAGCAGGTAATTTATTACTTGCCCTTGACTACGCTCGAGCCTACGATTCCATCTCAAAAGACTATGTGGTCTGGTCCTTTAAAACATTTGGTTTTGGCGAAAAATTTGTTAAATGGATTAAAGTTTTAATGACAAACACCACGAGCTGCATAAATTATATGGGTTGGATTTCGGAAGAAATAAGTGTGAATTCCGGAATCCGTCAGGGATGTCCCCTCTCACCTTTGGCCTTCGTGCTTGCTGTAGAATTATTAGCAATCAAAATCCGAAGTCACCCCAATATTACAGGATTTGCCTTACCAGATGTAGGTTTTGCAGAACAAACATCGCGTATCTTGAAACTGGCTATGTACGCCGATGACATAACTGTTTTACTTCAAGATAAAAACGACATGGAAACGATTTTGAAAATCATTGATGATTTCTCCAATATATCTCGCTTAAAATTAAATAAAAGTAAAACGGAAGCAATGTGGTTGGGATCGCGTAAAAACTGTCAAGAGAAATATTGCGATATTAAATGGAATACCCAGGTTAAAATCATGGGAATTAGTCAGTTTTAAAAATGACATCCCGGCCTCTGAAATTATGGAAAATTGGTCCAAAAGACTTGAAAAAGTTGAACAAATCATTTGCAGATAGTCAAGAAGAAATTTAAGTATAAGCGGCAAATTATGTATTATTAAGTCCTTCTTAGTTTTACAATTTGTTTACGTTATGCAGGCGCTTCTTGCCCCTGTTAAAGTTCTCGATAAGTTGAATACTATTTTGTTCAGGTTTCTCTGGAAAAGGAAGTATTCAAATACAAAAGCCGACATGTATTGTGTAATGTGGTGGAAGAAGGTGGTATTAACATGATAAACGTCCACGATATGCAGACTTCTTTTTTACTCACATGGGCAGCAAAACTTCAACCGAACAAAAACATGAACCGTGGACAACGATTCCATTAAGTCTTTATCAGGTATTGGGAAGAAATTTACTTTGTTTTAAAGCCACAACACCACTAAAACAGTTCCAAGGTATTGAATGCATTCGATCAAACTTTTGGACAGAAGTTCTCTTAAAATGAATCCATAATAAAGCATTGATTTATGAGAGAGAAGATCGCTTTGGCGATCAATGTTTGTGGAACAATATAAAAGTGGTTTATAAAAATAAAAGCTTATATTTTAAAAAAAATGGATAGAAGCGCACTTAGATACGTTGAAAGATATTTGGGTTAACGGAGATATGATTCCTTTTAACCAGCTGTGCACAAAGATAAGATACAGTCCCTCTAGATTTTTTTAGTACGGCGCAGTGAAGACTGCTGTGCGAGCGCTTGCACTTCGCAAAAACACAGCCAGCCCGCGAGCAGACGAACACAATAATGACCTTGACACACGGAACCCGGTGATCATTAACCCCTCCGCGAGAAAGTTTCGCATGCTGATAAAGCGAGCGAGCCTTGCGCTGCTACATTTTGGTTATATCAATATCAGGTTAAACTAGATCACAGTTATTGGCTGTTAGCAAGCAAATGTACAAAAAAAGAAAGATTGCGATTGTTACAATGGAAAATATTACATAATATTTATCCCACGAATATATTATTAAATAAAATGAAAATTAGAGAAACAAAATTATGTACATTTTGTAAACACATTGATTATGTTGAACACTTTTTTTGGGCAATGTGAGAAGTTGCCGAGCTTTTGAGAAAATGTCCATTATATTTTTAGAAATACAGGATCAAATGTGCACCTCTTAGAACACGATGTCTTGTTTGGTTATCAACCTAGTAATATCATTTATGCCAAAATAATAAGGTACTTAATCACATTATTTTGATTGCAAAAATGTGTATTAGTAAATATAAGTATGGTGATAGATACGATTTGAATAGCATATTGGAAAATGAAATGTACATTGGAAGTATGTGAGCAATGTATAAGACGAGATGAGGTGAAGTGATATATGACGTTTGTGAATATTATGAGGGGGATGGGAGGGAGCGGATGGACGAGAATAAGGGGGAAAAAAAGGAGGAAAAAAAGTAACCATGTATGGCTCCTCAATTGCTTTTTGTATAAACAACCATGCAAACCACAAAAAAAAGAGAAAAAAAAAGAAACAGCTTTTCTCCAATTTAAAAAAAAAAAGAAAAAAAGTCGCTTAAGGCGAAATTACTACATTTAGTCAAGCTGTGGAACTCACAGAACGCACTGCATTTTTTTACAGTGACCGTAGTCCGCCGCTCGCGCAAAACGCAGTGAAACTGACGAGACTGTTTAGCGCGGTGGTGGTTTCGCTGTGCTGCATAGCACGCTTTTCTGTACCTCTCTTCGTTTTAACTTTCTGAGCATGTTTTTAATGCAAACATATCATATCTATATGATTTGGAATCAGGAACCGACAAGGAATAAGATGAAATTGTTTTTTAATCGATTTCGGAAATTTGATTTTGATCATAATTTTTATATTTTTAATTTTGAGAGCTTGTTTTTAATCCGAATATAACATATTTATATGTTTTTGGAATCAGAAAATAATGAAGAATAAGATGAATGTAAATTTCGATCGTTTTATAAAAAAAAAATTAATTACAATTTTCAGATTTTTAATGACCAAAGTCATTGATTAATTTTTAAGCCACCAAGCTGAAATACAATACTGAAGTCCGGCCTTTGTCGAAGATTGCTTGGCCAAAATTTCAATCAATTTGATTGAAAAATGAGGGTGTGACAGTGCCGTCTCAACTTTTACAAAAAGCCGGATATGACGTCATCAAAGACATTTATCGAAAAAAGAAAAATATGTCCGGGGATATCATACCCAGGAACTCTCATGTAAAATTTCATAAAGATCGGTCCAGTAGTTTACTCTGAATCGCTCTACACACGCGCACGCACACCGGCACAGACAAAACTTGACTAAATGTAAAAAGAGAGAGAGAGAGAGAGAGAGAGAGAGAGAGAGAGAGAGAGAGAGAGAGAGAGAGAGAGAGAGAGAGAGAGAGAGAGAGAGAGAGAGAGAGAGATGATGATGGAACTTTATTTTTCAAGGATAGAGGTTTAAGGTGACGCCTTTTCTTACAACCGGTCCTTACTTCTAATACAAATGTCTAATAAATGATAAACAAGTAAAGCAACATGACAAATAAACAAAGTAAACGAACAAACCAGCAAACAATCGACAAGTAAGCAAACAAGCAAATAAACATAAACAACAAAATGACAAAGTAAGGAACATACAAATCAAAAGCAAAACATGCAACATAAGCATATATACATGTAAAGTGATCGACGGTTAAAGTTCCATCCTCACCTATTCACACTTTACTGACACTATACACAACCATCAGTGTGTATAGGAAACAGGTACTTAATGCCTTCGTCCGTACGGGTTACACACTGTGTATAGCCAAACGGTACCTAATGTGGATTTCGTACGTACAGAAGTCACACAGATCCGTCTGCGTATGACCGGTACCTAAGGTGCTCCTCGTCCGTATGTGTGTATGTGCGTACGCGTGTGTGTGTGTGGGGGGTGGGTGGGTGGGTGCCTGTGTGTGTTAGTGTGTTTGTGTGTGTGTGTGTGTGTGTGTGTGTGTGTGTGTGTGTGTGCGCGCGCGCGCGTGTGTGGGTGTGTGTGTGTTTGTGTTTGTGTGTGTGTGTGTTTATTAATGGATTAATTTCTTTTAAAAAAAACACCCACCTAATTGTGACTGTGAGTTTTGCGGAATTCAGTAATGGGGATGGGATAGAGCCACTTGTTAATTGTTTCTTGTTCACAAAAGCACTAATCAAAAAATTGCTCCAGGGGCTTACAACGTAGTACAATATATGACCTTAAGGCCCGTCCAGACACTCCCGGCCGACCCTGTCCACATTTGACTTATGCTCAAAACGGCGCACCGCGTCGTGCTATGATCGCGAAGCGTTATTTGCAGAAGAATAGCGCGTGTTCTAATTTCTATGACACAGACATAGAACGACGGAAATTTGACCAATCAGAGCAAACCAGAGCGATGACGTCAGCTGCTCGCGGCGCGGCAGTCGAATGCAACTGAACCTTCTTGTCAGCTGACCCGCTCCACTGATACCGCGTTGTGAAAAGAATCGTCGATGTGTGGCCACTCGGCAAATCCCGCGCGACGCACAAAACGGCCTGCGGCGCATAGAGCGTAAAACGGCAGCCAAGTCTGGCTTAAGCCCTGTCCAGACTTGGCCGCCGTTTTACGCTCTATGCGCCGCAGGCCGTTTTGTGCGTCGCGCGGGATTTGCCGGGTGGCCACACATCGACGATTTTTTTCACAACGCGGTATCAGTGAGCGGGTCACCGTTCAGTTGCATTCGACTGCTGCGCCGCGAGCAGCTGACGTCATCGCTCTGGTTTGCTCTGATTGGTCAAATTTCCGTCGTTCTATGTCTGTGTCATAGAAATTAGAACACGCGCTATTCTTCTGCAAATAACGCTTCGCGATCATAGCACGACGCGGTGCGCCGTTTTGAGCATAAGTCAAATGTGGACAGGGTCGGCCGGGAGTGTCTGGTCGGGCCTTAAATTACTGGGAGAATGCAAGTTTCCAGTACAAAGGACTTAAAATTTCTTACATACTGCTTGACTAAAATCTTTACAAACATTGACTATATTCTATACAAGAAACGCTTAACAAGGGTAAAAGAAGAAACAGAATCCGTTAGTCGCCTCTTACGACATGCTGGGGAGCATCGGGTAAATTCTTCCCCCTTACCCGCGGGGGGTCACTTGAAGATGCCAGACTTGATTTTTGGTGTAAAGGAGGGAAAGAGAGAATGCTTTATGTCCTACAGGCTAAATATTTCGCCTCTTAAGGACACGGATATGGGTTATATGATTCGAGTGTTGCGCCCTCATGGCTTTTGACGAGATACACAAGTGTATGCGTGTTTAGGTGGTATCAGCCATCTGCACTTATGGCAGAATGACCGAGGTCTTTTACGTGCCATTGTGGTTACACGGGGGTGGGATATGGCTTCCGTCTCTGGGTCTTCACATAAAGTTGACCCGTGTCCGTCCCGGCCTGAATTCGAACCTGCGACCTTCCGATCACAACTGACCTACCGGGCCCCCTTATTGGTGTGTGGCTTGGTGGAAGGATGGTCTGGTTGCTTGTAAAATCCTGAACAGATCTCAAGTGGTTTACAAGACCTTTTATACGAGAAGGAAGGTATCTTTTAACTTAATTAAAATCAGTGCAACGACAGTGACCGTTCAGCTCACCGTGGCTGTCGTCTGTAGCTATTCTGGTGTCTGGCCTGTACGTCCATGAAGGATGATCTTGATGGAGCGTCGGAACCAACCTTAGAGCGGCGAATAGATGTGCTGTTTGAAAGAAATAAACGAAGTGTAGTTTGGCGTGGACATCCTAACATATGTCTGTCTGTCTGTCTGTCTGTCTGTCTGACTGACTGACAGTCTGCCTCTCTCTCTCTCTCTCTCTCTCTCTCTCTCTCTCTCTCCGAGTCTCTCTCCTTCGCTCTCTTTCCCTCTCCCTCCCCCTGTCTCCCTCTCTCTCTCTCTCTCTCTCTCTCTCTCTCTCTCTCTCTCTCTCTCTCTCTCTCTCTCTTAAATCGGGAGGGGGAGGGGGAGGGGGCAAAGTGTGGTTCCACTGTAACATAAAACTAACACTCACTCAGAATACTCAGAATCCCTGCGATGCAGATTATCCTTGCTCTGTGTGCGCCTCAGTCGCCGGAAGCACACGACAAAGAGAGCGAGTGAAAGACTGACAACGAGGGCGCCCACTCCGACAGCAATGGCGATGATAGTTCGTGACGTTAGAGGAAGTTTTTCTGCCCTCTCGTCACAGTGTTCACCGACGTACACGAATGTGTCGCCTTTCGGACATCTTGGTGAGAAAAGACATACACAAATGGTTGAGTACGACTGTCTGTATGCCGGTGGGAGAGTGGAAGGAGGGCGGCTGTGTGTGTGTGTGTGTGTGTGTGTGTCTGTGTGTGTGTGTGTGTCTGTGTGTGGTGTGTGACTGAGTGTGTGTGTGTGTCAGTCTGTGTGTGTGTCTGTGTCTGTGTGTGTGTCTGTGTGTGTGTCTGTGTCTGTGTGTGTGGGTGTGTGTGGTGTGTGTGTCTGTGTGCCTGTGTGTGTGTGTGTGTGTGGTGTGTGTGTCACAGTGGTGTGTGTCTGTGTGTGTGTCTGTGTGTGTGTGTGTGGTGTGTGTGTGTGTATTTGTGTTTGTGTGTGTGTGTGAGTGTCTGTGTGTGTGTGTGTGTGTGTATGTGTGTGTGTGTGTGTGTGTGTGTGTGGGTGTGTGTGTGTCTGAGAGTCTCCGTTTCTGTGTCTGTGTGTCTACAGGTGTGTGTGTGTGTGTGTGTGTGTGTGTGTGTGTGTGTGTGTGTGTCTGTGTGTGTGTGTGTCTGTCTGTCTGTGAGTCTCCGTTTCTGTGTCTGTGTCTGTGTGTCTACAGGTGTGTGTATGTGTATGTGTGTGTGTGTGTGTGTATGTGTGTCTGTGAGTCTCCGTTTCTGTGTCTGTGTCTGTGTGTGTACAGGTGTGTGTGTGTATGTGTGTGTGTGTATGTGTGTCTCTGTGTCTCTGTCTGTGTGTCTACAGGTGTGTGAGTGTGTGTGTGTGTGTGTGTGTACAATCAAGCATGCGCACGTCATCGTTTGTGTTTGTGACTGTGTTCCTGTTTGTGCCCTTGTACAAGACGAACTTGACACATGATCGAAATCATAAACACACATTATTTCACCTGCATTTAGGTTGTCCCCCGCTGTCCAGGAAGCACGTCCCCCCACCACAGCCGTAATTTGTACAGGGACTGATACACAGCACGTGCTTCTTGTCTGCCTTCACACGGCACTCGTGGTTACTGGAGCAAGAAGACGCTTCTGAGCTGCACGGGTTCTGTTCAACTTGTCGCAATGTTGAAGTGACTGAAAACAAAAACCTCACAGTTTGGTATATACTGCACATATTCTTGGTCACACTTGGCCATGCTGAAGTGTCTAAAAGAGAAAATTTGACAGTTCAGTGTTTGCTTCACAGGTTCTTGGCTACATATGATGCAATGCTGAAGCTTCATTTCTTCGACAACTTTGTCAAAATGAAGTTATTGAAAAGGGAGCATAAATAAGGCTTTTGTTGTTTGTGTGTGTTTAAATTCATTGTGCGCACAGGGCTGCTGCATGTCAAGATAGCGGAAGAAGACACTCCAGTACAATATGAATCAAGAACGTGATAAATACTTCAGTCAAGTCAGTGAGCGATTGGGTGAGACAGTCAAAGAGAACAGGAGGACACAGAGAGAGAGACAGATAGGCGGATGGACGGACGGATAAAAAGAAAGACGCAGCTAGACGGAGGGAGATGAAAAACAAATTGTAGATTTGTTTTCTTTCAAGGATCAAAGGAATTGCTGCCCGCTGTACCCTCTAGAAGTATGGGGGGGGGGAGGGGGAGGGGGGGATAATTCAAGGCACAGTCCTCCCTGTTCTGTTCAATATCCCAGCTCTGTCCAGGTTTTCTACGTGGATAAGATCAACCCTCTTCTTAGACACATATCAACATTCTAAACCCTGACTGCTTTCTGTGCAG
>NC_090246.1:30465861-30618361 GCF_037325665.1 Littorina saxatilis
TGTTGGCACTGTCGTTGTAGGTGTGTTTGTTAGCACTGTCGTGGTAGGTGTAGTTGTTGGCACTGTCGTTGTAGGAGTGGTTGTTGGCACAGTCGTTGTAGGTGTGGTTGTTGGCACTGTCGTTGTAGGAGTGGTTGTTGGCACTGTCGTTGTAGGTGTGGTTGTTGGCACTGTCGTTGTAGGTGTGGTTGTTGGCACTGTCGTTGTAGGTGTGGTTGTTGGCACTGTCGTTGTAGGAGTGGTTGTTGGCACTGTCGTTGTAGGTGTGGTTGTTGGCACTGTCGTTGTAGGTGTGGTTGTTGGCACTGTCGTTGTAGGAGTGGTTGTTGGCACAGTCGTTGTAGGTGTGGTTGTTGGCACTGTTGTTGTAGGAGTGGTTGTTGGCCCTGTCGTTGTAAGTGTTGTTGTTGGCACTGTCGTTGTAGGTGTGGTTGTTGGTACTGTCGTTGTACGTGTGGTTGTTGGTACTGTCGTTGAAGGAGTGGTTATTGGCACTGTCGTTGTACGTGTGGTTGTTGGCGCTGTCGTTGTACGTGTGGTAGTTGGCACTGTCGTGGTAGGTGTGGTTGTTGGCACTGTGGTTGTAGGTGTGGTTGTTGGCACTGTCGTTGTACGTGTGGTTGTTGGCACTGTCGTTGTAGGTGTGGTTGTTGGCACTGTCGTAGTAGGTGTGGTTGTTGGCACTGTCGTCGTAGATGTGGTTGTTGGCACTGTCGTGGTAGGTGTGGTTGTTGGCACTGTTGTTGTAGGTGTGGTTGTTGGCACTGTCGTTGTAGGTGCGGTTGTTGGCACTGTCGTTGTAGGTGTGGTTGTTGGCACTGTCGTTGTAGGTGTGGTTGTTGGCACTGTCGTGGTAGGAGTGGTTGTTGGCACTGTCGTGGTAGGAGTGGTTGTTGGCACTGTCGTTGTAGGTGTGGTTATTGGCACTGTCGTTGTTGGTGTGGCTGTTAGCACTGTCGTTGTAGGTGTTGTTGTGGGCACTGTCGTTGTAGGTGTTGTTGTGGGCACTGTCATTGTAGGTGTGGTTGTTGGCACTGTCGTTGTTGGTGTTGTTGTTGGCACAGTCGTTGTAGGTGTTGTTCTTGGCACTGTCGAAGCAGGTGTTGTTGGTGGCACTGTCGTTGTAGGTGTGGTTGTTGGCACTGTCGTGGTAGGAGTGGTTGTTGGCACTGTCGTGGTAGGAGTGGTTGTTGGCACTGTCGTTGTAGGTGTGGTTGTTGGCACTGTCGTTGTAGGTGTGGTTGTTGGCACTGTCGTTGTACGTGTGGTTGGCACAGTCGTTGTAGGAGTGGTTGTTGGCACTGTCGTGGTAGGAGTGGTTGTTGACACTGTCGTTGTGGGAGTGGTTGTTGGCACTGTCGTGGTAGGAGTGGTTGTTGACACTGTCGTTGTAGGAATGGTTGTTGGCACTGTCGTGGTAGGAGTGGTTGTTGGCACTGTCGTTGTAGGTGTGGTTGTTGGCACTGTCGTGGTAGGTGTGGTTGTTGGCACTGTCGTTGTACGTGTTGTTGTTGGCACTGTCGTTGTAAGTGTTGTTGTTGGCACTGTCGTTGTAGGAGTGGTTGTTGCCACTGTCGTTGTAGGAGTGGTTGTTGGCACTGTCGTTGTAGGTGTGGTTGTTGGCACTGTCGTTGTAGGTGTGGTTGTTGGCACTGTCGTTGTAGGAGTGGTTGTTGGCACTGTTGTTGTAGGAGTGGTTGTTGGCACTGTTGTTGTAGGAGTGGTTGTTGGCACTGTCGTTGTAGGAGTGGTTGTTGGCACTGTCGTTGTAGAAGTGGTTGTTGGCACAGTCGTTGTAGGTGTGGTTGTTGGCACTGTTGTTGTAGGTGTGGTTGTTGGCACTGTCATGGTAGGAGTGGTTGTTGGCACTGTCGTGGTAGGAGTGGTTGTTGGCACTGTCGTGGTAGGAGTGGTTGTTGACACTGTCGTGGTAGGAGTGGTTGTTGGCACTGTCGTGGTAGGAGTGGTTGTTGGCACTGTCGTTGTAGGTGTGGTTGTTGGCACTGTCGTGGTAAGAGTGGTTGTTGGCACTGTCGTTGTAGGTGTGGTTGTTGGCACTGTCGTGGTAGGAGTGGTTGTTGGCACTGTCGTGGTAGGAGTGATTGTTGACACTGTTGTTGTAGGAGTGGTTGTTGGCACTGTCGTGGTAGGAGTGGTTGTTGGCACTGTCGTGGTAGGAGTGGTTGTTGGCGCTGTCGTGGTAGGAGTGGTTGTTGGCACTGTCGTTGTAGGTGTGGTTGTTGGCACTGTCGTGGTAGGAGTGGTTGTTGACACTGTCGTTGTAGGAGTGGTTGTTGGCACTGTCGTTGTAGGTGTGGTTGTTGGCACTGTCGTGGTAGTTGTGGTTGTTGGCACTGTTGTTGTAGGTGTGGTTGTTGGCACTGTCGTTGTAGGAGTGGTTGTTGACACTGTCGTTGTAGGTGTGGTTGTTGGCACTGTCGTGGTAGGTGTGGTTGTTGGCACTGTCGTTGTACGTGTGGTTGTTGCCACTGTTGGTGTAGGAGTGGTTGTTGGCACTGTCGTTGTAGGAGTGGTTGTTTGCACTGTCGTTGTAGGAGTGGTTGTTGGCACTGTCGTTGTAGGTGTGGTTGTTGGGACTGTTGTTGTAGGTGTGGTTGGTGGCACTGTCATGGTAGGTGTGGTTGTTGGCACTGTTGTTGTAGGTGTGGTTGTTGGCACTGTCGTGGTAGGAGTGGTTGTTGACACTGTCGTTGTAGGAGTGGTTGTTGGCACTGTCGTGGTAGGAGTGGTTGTTGGCACTGTCGTTGTAGGAGTGGTTGTTGGCACTGTCGTTGTAGGTGTTGTTGTTGGCACTGTCCTTGTAGGTGTTGTTGTGGGTACTGTCGCTGTAGGTGTGGTTGTTGGTACTGTGGTTGTTGGTGTGGCTGTTAGCACTGTTGTTGTAGGTGTTGTTCTGGGCACTGTCGTTGTCGGTGGTGTTGTTGGCACTGTCGTTGTAGGAGTGGTTGTTGGCACTGTCGTGGTAGGTGTTGTTGTTGGCACTGTTGTTGTAGGTGTGGTTGTTGCCACTGTCGTTGTAGGTGTTGTTGTTGGCACTGTCGTTGTAGGTGTGGTTGGTGGCACTGTCGTGGTAGGTGTGGTTGTTGGCACTGTTGTTGTAGGTGTGGTTGTTGGCACTGTCGTGGTAGGAGTGGTTGTTGACACTGTCGTTGTAGGAGTGGTTGTTGGCACTGTCGTGGTAGGAGTGGTTGTTGGCACTGTCGTTGTAGGAGTGGTTGTTGGCACTGTCGTGGTAGGAGTGGTTGTTGGCACTGTTGTTGTAGGTGTGGTTGTTGCCACTGTCGTTGTAGGTGTGGTTGTTGGGACTGTTGTTGTAGGAGTGGTTGTTGGCACAGTCGTTGTAGGTGTGGTTGTTGGCACTATCGTGGTAGGTGTTGTCGTAGGCACTGTCGTTGTTGGTGTGGTTATTGGCACAGACGTTGTTGGTGTGGTTGTTGGTACTGTTGTTGTAGGAGTTGTTGTTGGCACTGTCGTTGTAAGTGTTGTTGTTGGCACTGTTGGTGTGGTTGTTGGCACTGTCGTTGTACGTGTTGTTGTTGGCAATGTCCTTGTAAATGTTGTTGTTGGCGGCACTGTCGTTGTAGGTGTTGTTGTTGGCACTGTCGTTGTTGGTGTGGTTGTTGGCACTGTCGTTGTATGAGTCGTTGGTGGCACTGTCGTTGTAGGTGCTGTTGTTGGGACTGTTGTTGTAGGAGTGGTTGTTGGCACTGTTGTTGTAGGTGTTGTTGTTGGCACAGTCGTTGTTGGTGTGATTGTTGACACTGTCGTTGTAGGTGTTGTTGTTGGGACTGTTGTTGTAGGTGTGGTTGTCGGCACTGTCGTTGTAGGAGTGGTTGTTGGCACTGTCGTGGTAGGTGTGGTTGTTGGCACTGTCGTGGTAGGAGTGGTTGTTGGCACTGTCGTTGTAGGAGTGGTTGTTGGCACTGTCGTTGTAGGTGTTGTTGTTGTTGGGACTGTTGTCGTAGGAGTGGTTGTTGGCACTTTCGTTGTAGGTGTTGTTGTTGGCACAGTCGTTGTAGGTGTGGTTGTTGGCACTGTCGTTGTAGGTGTTGTTGGCACTGTCGTTGTGGATCCTGTAGTAGGCACAGTCGTTCTAGGTGTTGTCGTTGTTGGTGTGGTTATTAGCACAGTCGTTGTTGGTGTGGTTGTTGGCACTGTCGTTGTAAGTGTGGTTGTTGGCACTGTCGTTGTAGGTGTGGTTGTTGGCACTGTCGTTGTAGGAGTGGTTGTTGGCACTGTCGTTGTTGGTGTGGTTGTTGGCACTGTCGTTGTAGAAGTGGTTGTTGGCACTGTCGTTGTAGGTGTGGTTGTTGGCACTGTCGTTGTAGGATTGGTTGTTGGCACTGTCGTTGTAGGTGTTGTTGTAGGCAGTATCGTTGTAGGTGTGGTAGGTGTGGTTGTTTGCACAGTCGTTTTTGGTGTGGTGGTTGGCAGTGTCGTTGTAGGTGTGGTTGTTGGCACAGTCGTTGTTGGTTTGGTTGTAGGCAGTGTCCTTGTGAGTGTTGTTGTTGCCACTGTCATTGTAAGTGTTGATGTTGGCACTGTCGTTGTAGGTATTGTTGTTGGCACAACCGTTGTTGGTGTGGTTGTTGGTTCTGTCGTTGTAGGTGTTGTTGGTGGCACTGTCGTAGTAAGTGTTGATGTGGGCAAAGTCGTTGTAAGTGTTGTTGTTGGCACTGTCGTTGTAGGTATGGTTGTTGGCACAGTCGTTGTTAGTGTGGTTGTTGGCACTGTCGTTGTAGGTGTTGTTTTTGGCACAGTCGTTGTAGTTGTGGTTGTTGGCACTGTCGTTTTTGGTGTTGTTGTTAGCACAGTCGTTGTTGGTGTGGTTGTTGGCACTGTCGTTGTTTGTGTGGTTGTTGGCACTGTCGTTGTAGGAGTGGTTGTTGGCACTGTCGTTGTTGGTGTGGTTGTTGGCACTGTCGTTGTAGAAGTGGTTGTTGGCACTGTCGTTGTAGGTGTGGTTGTTGGAACTGTCGTTGTAGGATTGGTTGTTGGCACTGTCGTTGTAAGTGTTGTTGTTGGCACTGTCGTTGTAGGAGTGGTTGTTGCCACTGTCGTTGTACGTGTGGTTGTTGGCACTGTCGTTGTAGGTGTTGTTGTTGAGACTGTCGTTGTAGGTGTGGTTGTTGGCACTGTTGTTGTGGGAGTGGTTGTTGGCACTGTCGTTGTAGGTGTGGTTATTGGCACTGTCGTTGTTGGTGTGGTTGTTTGCTCTGTCGTTGTAGGTGTGGTTATTGGCACTGTCGTTGTAGGTGTTGTTGTTTGCAGCGTCGTTGTAGGTGTGGTTGTTGGCACTGTTGTTATAGGTTTGGTTGTTGGGACTGTTGGTGTTGGTGTTGTTGTTTGCACTGTCGTTGTTGTTGTGGTTGTTGGCACTTTCGTCGTTTGTGTGGTTATTGGCACTGTCGTTGTTGGTGTGGTTGTTGGCACAGTCGTTGTGTGTGTTGTTTTTGGCACTGTCGTTGTTGGTGTGGTTGATGGCACTGTCGTTGTTGGGGTTGTTGTTGGCACTGTCGTTGTAGGTGAGGTTGTTGGCACAGTCGTTGTTGGTGTTGTTGTGAGGACTGTCGTTGTTGGTGTTGTTGTTGGCACTGTCGTTGTTGGTGTGATTGTGAGGACTGTCGTTGTAGGTGTTGTTGTTGGCACTGTCGTGGTTGGTGTTGTTGTGGGCACTGTCGGCGTTTTAGCGCTGGTTTGTGACACTGTTGTTGTGTTGATTATTGACTGGTGTTTTGTTGTAGCACTTGTTGTGGCGGCCATTGTCGTGTTGCTTGTTTCTTTTAACCCGTTCTCGGTGATGACAGTTTGGTCCCTTGTTTTGGTGGAGGTAATGCTTGTTTTCTGCGTGGATGCCTGTTTGTGTGCCACTGTTGAATAAAAAGAGCACCTTTGTCTGTGAGCCTTATCGATATACGAGGGCCAACTGAGAAGTACCGGGCCCGACCAGGAAGGAATTGACTTAGATTTGTGAAACTTTGCATTAATTAAAAAAGGTTCTTATGAAGACTTCATGTTCATCATTTGCAAAGACAAATATTTAGCCAACCGGAATATCATAATGACCTGACGTAAACGTTAGGCAGGGATCCCCCTTCATAGACCACAGTAATAAGGTGGTCAGCGAAATTCAGGCTTGGAAGGAAAACCGTTTAAGATGACAAACGGTGTGGAAGACCACCAACGGTTACAACTCAAGAAACCGTTGATGCTGTCTGCGCGCTGGTGGTGCAAAATTAACTAATAGGCATGTTTTACATTGCTAATACACTTGGCATCTCACATGAAACAGTTTGGAGTATTCTGTGCAGAAGACAGTTTAAGCAAGGTAGGTCCTCAAACTTTTACACCAGAACAGAAGCACTTTACATTGAACATGGCACGCGACATTTTACGCTTATTTGAGGCAGATCGAGAGGATTTTATGTCCCGACTTGTTTCTGTTGATGAGACTAGGGCACATCACTTTCAGCCTGAACCCAATCAACCGTTCATCAAGGTTATACCCACCTGAAGAAGGTCAGGGTCATTTCCCCTTAAAAAGGTGATGGCATCTGTTTTATTTGACACAGAGGGGTATTTCCTGTTGGACTTAGTTCCAAAAGATGAGACAGTAACCGGTGAATTCTATTTCATACACTGAACACAAAAAGTTAAGGATATTTTTCAGTGGTATAGCCCAGATGTTAAACAGCAGTTTTGGAGTCAGAAAGATACGTTAAGATCAGTCTTTCTTCTGCTCAAAAATGTGTTTCTTAGATCTGAGCAATATTTGGGTATGACGTCACAGGTCCTTGACCACGCCTACCCTCAAAAATGGCGTTTTTTGACGGCATGATTCACTTTGAACCGTCAAAACGTTAACTTAAATTGAATGCTATTTTACATATTGTACATCAAAAAGTTTATTTGGTGTCTTACCTAACAGTCCATACACATTTTGTTCAAATCAGTGTCGCAGTGAGGCTGAACTAGCGTGTAAAAGAGAGCGATCACAATCCTGAAAAACAGCAACAAATCCAGGGTTTCTGTGGTGTTTTTGCTGGGTAGCTGCAGTTGATATGCAATAAATCTAAAACTACAAATACCAGCCTCTCCAAATTTCACAGAACGATGACAAAGACCCTCATCTGTATTCGCGCTAGTACTTAGAGCAAACAGAACCCAAGAATGGACGTTGTAACGGTTTTCCGTTACACAATTGTAAACGTTCGTAACGTCCCAAAAACAAATGTGACATGCACGCAACTTTGTATACTTTGCAATAAATGGTGCCATTACATGTGTGCCAAGTTTCAGAAACATTCTTGCATGGGCTCAAAAGTTATAGCCTCGTGAATTTGAAGAAATAACAAGTCGCGTAAGGCGAAATTACTACATTTAGTCAAGCTGTGGAACTCACAGAATGAAACTGAACGTAGTCCGCCGCTAGTGCAAAAGGCAGTGAAAGTGACGAGCCTGTTTGGCGCGGTAGCGATTGCGCTGTGCTTCATAGCACGCTTTACTGTACCTCTCTTCGTTTTAACTTTCTGAGCGTGTTTTTAATCCAAACATATCATATCTATATGTTTTTGGAATCAGGAACCGACAAGGAATAAGATGAAATAGTTTTTAAAACGATTTCGGAAATTTAATTTTGATCATAATTTTTATATTTTTAATTTTCAGAGCTTGTTTTTAATCCAAATATAACATATGTATATGTTTTTGGAATCAGAAAATGACGAAGAATAAAATGAAATTGTTTTTGGATCGTTTAATAAAAAAATAATTTTAATTACAAGTTTCCGATTTTTAATGACCAAACTCACTCATTAGTTTTTAAGCCACCAAGCTGAAATGCAATACCAAACCCCGGGCTTTGTCGAAGATTGCTTTGCCAAAATTTCAATCAATTTGATTGAAAAATGAGGGTGTGACAGTGCCGCCTCAACTTTTACAAAAAGCCGGATATGACGTCATCAAAGGTATTTATCGAAAAAAAGAAAAAAACGTCCGGGGATATCATACCCAGGAACTCTCATGTCAAATTTCATAAAGATCGGCCCAGTAGTTTAGTCTGAATCGCTCTACACACACACACAGACAGACAGACAGACACACAGACAGACACACATACACCACGACCCTCGTCTCGATTCCCCCCTCTATGTTAAAACATTTAGTCAAAACTTGACTAAATGTAAAAAGTAAAATCTCAATCCACTGCGCTGTTCTATTTTTAGACGATGACGTCTGCAAAACTCAAATCAAGGTGGCTGAGTGGTTGGGACACTCACTTTCCACTATTTAGGTTAATTGCACAAAGCTCAGCGATTGAAACTTGTTTCCCTTAGTTAAGATCTGCTATTAGGTGTGTTGCTTTTGAAAATTGTCTTTGTCACGGTGTTATGGTGTGCAAGCGCGTGAGTTTATGCATCTGTCTGTCTGTGACTACGTGTGTGTTTGTATACAGGTGTGCATGATAAAAAAAACAAGTCGCGTAAGGCGAAAATACAATATTTAGTCAAGTAGCTGTCGAACTCACAGAATGAAACTGAACGCAGCAAGACCGTATACTCGTAGCATCGTCACTCCACCGCCCGTGGCAAAGGCAGTGCCCGTGGAATTGACAAGAAGAGCGGTGTATTCGTTGCGCTAAGAAGGATAGCACGCTTTTCTGTACCTCTCTTCGTTTTAACTTTCTGAGCGTGTTTTTAATCCAAACATATCATATCTATATATTTTTGGAATCAGGAACCGACAAGGAATACGATGAAAGTGTTTTTAAATTGATTTCGAAAAAAAAATTTTGATAATAATTTTTATATATTTAATTTTCAGAGCTTGTTTTTAATCCAAATATAACATATTGATATGTTTTTGGAATCAGCAAATGATGGAGAATAAGATAAACGTAAATTTGGATCGTTTTATAAATTTTTATTTTTTTTTACAATTTTCAGATTTTTAATGACCAAAGTCATTAATTAATTTTTAAGCCACCAAGCTGAAATGCAATACCGAACCCCGGGCTTCGTCGAAGAGTACTTGACCAAAATTTCAACCAATTTGGTTGAAAAATGAGGGCGTGACAGTGCCGCCTCAACTTTCACGAAAAGCCGGATATGACGTCATCAAAGACATTTATCAAAAAAATGAAAAAAACGTTCGGGGATTTCATACCCAGGAACTCTCATGTCAAATTTCATAAAGATCGGTCCAGTAGTTTAGTCTGAATCGCTCTACACACACACACAGACAGACAGACGCACATACACCACGACCCTCGTTTCGATTCCCCCTCGATGTTAAAATATTTAGTCAAAACTTGACTAAATATAAAAATCCGAAGAGCTTCAAATAATTATATTTTTTGAGTTTGTGTAACTGTTCCCGTAGCTTGATGTTCACGATTTACGAATTAAGGGACAACCAAAAAGCCGTTCTCTGTGTCACAATGGACAGATAACGGTTCTCTGTATAGTAGGCTGTTATGACCTCGAGACAATGCTCTTAAAAACCTGGCGATGTCCATCTCCATATCGTAGCATTCAAACTGTCTGATTCGTCACAGCAAATGCCAGATTTTGACTCGCCGTTATCAAGACGACGATGAGAAAAGTCCAGTGTTGGCTCCATCTGACGTCATATTTTTTTAATTATATGACGTCATGTCTGCATTCTTCTGTCTTTTTAAATTCTTTGTCTTCTTTTCTTCTTTCTTACACAACACAGCTGTGTTCAAAACACGTGAACAGTTCTTTTCTGCAACTGCTACTGAGCAAGTTGTTCGCATCATCCGTGAAGGCTATACGCATCCTATCGAAGAACGGGAAACAAAATTATAGAAAGGACCCGATACTTTTCAGTTGACCCTCGTATAAATGGGATAAAACGTGGTCATTTTTGCACCAAAGTAAGTACATTTGACGGCGGCGATATTTTGCACTCTAATTTTTGTTACAGTGTATATGCCATTGTATTGTATTGGGGATTCAGGATCCTGCTTCTACCTCGAAGTGATGCCATGAAATAAAACGGTAACAGCAACTGCAAATTGGCTAATACATAGTCCACATTATATTAAAGCGCAAATATTTAGTACAGTGGTAATTGTCTGATAGGTCGTGTAAACATCGCTCTATTTTAAAGTCAAAGTTGATACTTATTTCTTTTCGATTGTGCGCGAATTTAAAAGACTAAAATGTCAAAAGTTGCATATACATAATTTGGATTGTATTTAAAAGTACCGTTCCCTTATTAGTGCCCCTTCAAACGTTACACTACCTCCTAAAAACAAGTCAATGTCTACCTCATGTCCCAATTTACTCCTCAATTTTCATTAGTGTGTTTTGCTTAGGTCACAGTATGCGGCCTAATAAGCGTTGCGTGGAAATCGCACAAAACTTACAACCTTAATTTTTGGGCAAATACAAACATGAAATGTTGCACAAATAGACGATGTTTGGAAATCACTCTGTCGGGTTCGCATGGGTTGTGAAAGAGTGAGTACCATTGCTTTTTCTTGGACACATAATCGACAGGTGGTTCCTGTACACGTGTACGAGACACACACCCTCGCTAGTGACTGGACTATAATGTCACGTGGTAAATAATGTCCTCGGGTATTCTGCCAGAAGGGCAGGTGGCGGATAACACACATAAACACGCGCGACTCTTGTTGCTAATAGCTTTCTACTGGGAGAAAGAGACCCGAAAATCCCAGCAATGGTAAACGAAAATAATTAGGGGGGTGGGGGGGATCACGCACACACAGTGCCACACAGTCACCCCCCCCCCCACACACACACACACACACACACACACACAGCAAAGCCAAAAGGAGTAGATCCAAGTCGAAGATAACTCACCTTGGCACAAAAGAAGGGTGAAGAGAAAAGCGGCGCATTTTGCTTTCATTGTGATCAGTTAATCACACTGGTACGAAATAAAACCTGTGTCTCCAGTCAAAAACAAGGGCCGTAACAATCCAGTCAGGAAAAACAACTAGCGGTTATCATCGGTACCAGGAAAACGAGATAATAAAATGTAGAGAAGCTAGGCGGGTAGAACCTGCGCAAAAGGTGAAGACGTCATTCACGTTATATATATGTTTGTGTTTGTGTGTGTGTGTGTGTGTGTGTGTGTGTGTGTACTGATGTATGTATGTGTGTGTGTATCATGTGTGCGTGCGTGTGTGTGTATGTGTATGTGTGTGTGTGTGTATGTGTGTGTGTGTGTATGTGTGTGTATGTGTGTGTGTGTATGTGTGCGTGTGTGTGCGTGTGTGAGTGTGTGTTTTAAATTCTGTATTTAAAGATGCCATCCTCTCTTAAACGTAATCATGTTTACCGTCATAGATCCGTCCAGAATTGCACAAACAATAAGAGCATCCCCTCACTTGGACACGTGCTAAAAATCAGCAGTCTGTGTGCGTGCGTGTGTGCGTGCGTGTGTGCGTGCGTGCGTGTGTGTGCGTGCGTGTGCGTGTGTGTAGAGCGATTCAGAGAAAACTACCGGACCGATCTTCTTGGAATTTCAAATGAGAGTTTGTGGGTATGATATCCCCAGAAATGTGTTCATTTTTTTCGAAAAATGTCTTTGATGACATCATATCCGGCTTTTTTGTGAAAGTTGAGGCAGCACTGTCACGTTCTCATTTTTCAACCAAATTGGTTGACATTTTGGTCAAGTAATCTTTGACGAAGCCCGGACTTTGGTATTGCATTTCAGCTTGGAGGCTTAAAATCTAGTTAATAAGTTTGCTCACTGAAGTTGTCATTAAAATTAAATTTTCACTGACAGATTTGAAAATGATGGCATCGTATTCCTCAATATCTCCTGAATTCATAAATATATACATATGCCATGTTTACTCTAAAAATGTGCTCAGAATTACAGAAAATAGGTTAAGTAGGCCTAAGCACTACCGCTACGCGTGGTTACTCGACTGAGACTATCTGAACAAGAAGAGCAAACGCTCGATCGAGTCACTTTCGCAGTTCTGAATATTATATGAGGCATCAGATGGACAGGAAGAAATTGCTATTCACAACACAATGAGTCACGTTCACATAAAATTTGAGCCCGGTCACTTTTATAGTTTCCGAGAAAAGCCCAACGTTAAGTTGTGTGTTGCCGAACAGAAAAGGCTAGTTATCTCCCTTGTTTTTCTGATAACGTTCGTAAAAGGCTACAGATGTAAATACTTTGATGTAAAGAATAATCCTACAAAGTTTCAATCACATCCGATGAACTTTGTCAAAGATATAAAATGTCTAATTTTTCCTTTGACGCTGACCTGTGACCTTGAAAAAGGTCAAAGGTCAACGAAACCATCGTTAAAGTGTAGAGGTCATTGGAGGTCACGACTAAACAAAATATGAGCCCGATCGCTTTGATAGTTTCCGAGAAAAGATATAAAATGTCTAATTTTTCCTTTGACGCTGACCTGTGACCTTGAAAAAGGTCAAAGGTCAACGAAACCATCGTTAAAGTGTAGAGGTCATTGGAGGTCACGACTAAACAAAATATGAGCCCGATCGCTTTGATAGTTTCCGAGAAAAGTCCAACGTTAAGGTGGTGTCTACGGACGGCCGGCCGGACGGCCGGCCGGACAGACTAACACTGACCGATTACATAGAGTCACTTTTTCTCAAGTGACTCAAAAATAGTCTCGGCGACGACTGTTTGTTGGTGTAAATCTGTAACTTTGATGCCGACAGCTTGACTAAATTTTGTTATATCGCTTTACGCGACTTGTTTTTTTTGCACGGAGTGTGATTTTCTTCTGAATAGATTATCTATTTTGACACTAGTGTAATTTACTGCATGATTTTATTTAACTTCCGCTCTGCACAGACAGTGTTATTGCCGTTGAGTTTTGGTAGGTCTTCAAGTTGAAGAGTGCGCTTTTATCCCATTCAAAAGCCTGGACAGGTCTGTGTTTTCTGACACGATGGGTTTGATGAGAAGGACGGCGCCTTTAAGACTGCTTCCGGTCGCACTCAGTACGACCGTGACTGTGACAAACCTACGAGATAAAACAGCACTTGTAAAACACTTCGTATTATATCCCTTAAAGGTCTAAACGTGACCTTCCACTGATAACATTATTTCAGTCTCCATGATTGAACTGATAGGACAAGATCTTCGTACATTACGGTTTAAAATATAACTTGAGATATATCTGAACGTCTGGCGTTCGCATTCAAGTAATGAAAGTTCTGAACTCTCTGTATATTGTTCTCAATCTAATCATCTATATAGATGTCTAAACTTCTGGCCTATCATTCTCAAATGAACCAGTCTTAACCTTCGTTGTAAATGGTGTGGGTACTTTAAATAAAGCCTTGATACATAGTTAACAGTTAAGGCTGACTTTTATACTGTCCGAACCCTCCCCCCGTGTACACTACATTGGGTGTGCACGTTAAAGATCCCACGATTGACAAAAGGGTCTTTCCTGGCAAAATTGCTTAGGCACAGTTAATAATTGTCTACCTATACCCGTGTGACTTGGAATAATAGGCCGTGAAAGGTAAATATGCGCCGAAATGGCTGCAATCTACTGGCCGTATAAAATTTCATCTCACACGGCATCACTGCAGAGCGCCTAGAACTGTACCCACGGAATATGCGCGATATAAGCGTCATTGATTGATTGATTGATTGACTTCACAAAAATTGCCAGGTCAGCCATCGTTGAACATTATTCCGTGACTAGGGGTGTTGCAGGTAGCTCTGTCTCCTCCTTGGGGATGAAGCTACCAGGGGAAGGGATTGTGTTGGAGGTGCGGGTAGAGGGGTAGCCCTCCCGGTGCTCCCCCTTGGACCTCCCTAGTCTAGGACCCTGGGTCTTCGCGAGGTGGCCTTTGTGGCGTAATCCCTCCGGACTAGCATAACGTTTCCCTATCCCAAGACCGACCGTGCGTGGTCTATGACCACATCCTCTACGAGGTGACCCTATCAACTAGGCAGCGCAAGCCCCTAGGCGAAACACGGCGGATCTAGAGGAGAGAACCTCGATAAAAAACCTGAGCTGCCATGAAGACGGAGCATGTTGGCTGAGGACAGCGGGCAGACCTCCTGTGCCGACACCCATCTACAGGAGAAAACCAGGCATGCACGCATCAAACCCAACATGGCCATAGACCATATTCAGGCTCAGAAAGCTGGACACTGTCGGCTCCTCTCCCACCTCTATCGCCTGAAGATTTCACACACGGACCAATGCCCGTGTGACACAGGCCCCCAGACACCAGAGCACGTACTGCAGGCCTGTCCAACCTTCGACACCCTGAGGCGCCAACACAGAGGGCGCCAAACGTGGCCGAGTGAAGTGGAGCTCCGCGAAAAGCTGTGGGGGACGGCGGCATCACTGCGGCCGACTGCGGGATTCGCACTCAACACCGGACTGGACATCTAGACGCATGGCCGGGAACGCAGAAGAAGAAGAAGAATTCCGTGACTAGCTATTACGAGTACGTATAGTGTCGGGCAGCTTCTTTAACGAAAAGAAGTAAAATGACTGTTCATTAAGCCGAGATTCTTACTTGTTTCGTTTTATCTTAACTGCGTAGTAAGAAAAAGATTACAGTATAACAAAATATCTGGCATAGACTTTAAACTGCATTCAAGACACCACCAAGTTCATTTAAAGGTACATCCTTGCCGCGTACACAATCTTGTTGACAGCCTCAGATCTGCCCAGGCTTTCCCATGAAATAAGAGCATCCTTCCATTTGGACTCAATTCAACCATCATTCTGTGCACAATGGGATTTGTTTTCTTTTTCTATGCAGCGCATAAATCATTCCCATTTAATCTTGTCACAAAGTTCTGTAACATTTAACATGCTTTTCTGTGACTGTCGGGTAAACTTTGCACTATTGCACAAGTAAGTTACTTCCATTGGACAGTTTCCCACAGTTTTCTATTCTGTTTTTCGTTTCATCGCCTTGTGGAAAAGGTCGAAGGGTGCATTGTGTCCCGCCTGTGAACTAATTACGTCAACAGCCTACAAGGGAGTTTATTAGTCTGATTTACCAGATTACTTGCGAAATTAATTCAACAACACAAAACGCCACTCTGCACAGGGAGAAAGAAGCCTGGCTGTTAATTTTGTTGGCATGTGTTTTGAGTTGAAGAAAGATTATATTCCGTGCAAAAGCCTGAAGAGATCTGTGCAGTGTGGTGGTAAACATGACTACTGATACGAGAAGGAGTGTATTTTTAACCAGCGTCTTGTTATCAAGTTAGTGGTATCTTGTCTTTATCGTCATTTTCAGCCTCCATCCTTAGCCCAACCCTTAGCCCATCCCCAATCACCTAGTGAACTGTAGAATTTACCAAGAGTTCTAAAATGCATAATTGTCGGAGAACCGGGTCCTAGTTTGTGTGCGGATAAACATACAGACACTCAATTGTCTCTGTGCGTGCGTGCGCACACACACACACACACACACACACACACACACACAATTACAGAGAGAAAGAAAAATACACACAGAGAACCAGCGTGAAGTTCAAAAACGTTGAAAATACAATGTAGCTGAGCTGAGCTACACACACACACACACACACACACACACACACACACACACACACACACACTCATACGCAAGAATCTGTATACAAACACACACACAAACTCTCTCTCTCTCACGATCACATAATTATAACAATCAAGAAACTGTGATAAGTCTCCTGTATTGTATTACTATGTCACAAGAAATTGAAAAACAAATGCAAGCTGCTTGCACCCTGTACACACTGTGCATAAATGTACACTCATCTGTACAATCATTACATTGATTTGTTCACGTTTTGTCATCAGCAACATCAGAATAAATTGTTTTCACGAACACAGTCACTGCTCATATCTTCCACCACGCATAAGTGCAGATTCTCTGTTATAAAAAAAACCCACTGAAAGTGCATGCAAGTACATGTATACATATAAATATGCAACTCTCTCTCTCTCTTCCTCCCCCTCCCCATCTCTCTCACTCTCTGTCTCTTGCACACAGACAGACAGCCACACATACACATACGCACACACACAGTGCATTAAATCATATAGAATCTTACATCAACTTAAACCACAAAGAACATGTGTCAATGAATTTTCTTCTTTGTTTTGTATCAGAAGTTGCCACTCCACCCTCCCACAGAGAATCCTTTTCAAAATGTGCTAAGGTATCAGCAGGTAATTGAATAACACCCTACAGTTTCTGCCAAAAAACATTTTGCCAAATACTTACTGTGATTTTTACATTATACCAATTCAGTCACTTTCTTTCAACATACCTTCCTTCTGAAAGAGCGTTAAAGTAACTGTTTGATCTTTAGTCAAAACATCAACCGATCTCAGTGTAATTTAGTGATATTTGAAGCAGTGGAAAGTTTATTTTATTCAGAAAAATGTCACCAAGGTATTGGCATACCTGTCAAGTACTTTTGGCCTCTAACCATAGTAAATGGCATAAGAAACCATAGTTGGGGATCAAAAACCATAGTTAATGCGTGTGGATGTGGTTAAACGCACAAATTCAACTTCTCACGCATACACACTAAACCAATCAGATTGTTTTTCGCAAACTAAAAGTAAAACACATAAATTCCTTTCTACACAAACTGCTCTTTATTTACATTGCACTCTTGTTCGTTCATTTTTTTTCTCACTTGTCACTTGTGTTTGTTGTATTCATCTGTGCAAATCTTTGCTTTGTCAATCATGCTGCCAGTCACCTTAAAATCATGGCAGCATGCATCAGAGTTAATTTTGACCTGCAAGAAGGCAGTCAGTGTGTCAGCTCCCAGACTGTGATCCAGCGTGAAGAAGGTGTTGCAGGGTTTCACTGCCAAATGGAAATTTATTCAACATTTTCCTCACACAGGCCACGTAGAACTGGCGCACATCATGCCAGAACTTCTGTTGTGTGGCTGGTGCAAGCTCCTCCTCAGAAATGAATGAACGGCAGTCCATGCCAGCAAAAAAAAATTAAAAAAAAATTAAAAAAAAATTAAAAAAAAAATTAAAAAAAAGAAGCTGAAAATGCGGTTTGAGGTATACGACGTAGGACCCAAAAATCAAAGAAAATCCGTAAGAATTACGCAGAATGCGTAGGACTTGACAGGTATGTATTGGGTATGCCTGTATACATATTTTACAAATGAAAATTTTAAAAACTCATATCTGTTACAAATTGTTTTAATTTTGACAAAAACGTAAATATATGACTAAGTGCCAAAAGGTGCTCACAGAACAGAAGACGACTTTGTTTTACAATAAAAATGTTTCTAAAAATGTGTGTCTGCTGAAAATTGGTGTGTGTGTGGATGAATGTGCGAAGAGATAGTGGACATAATGTCGTGTGTCTGACTTGAACGGTTTTGAAGTTATCTTTGTTTAAAGTCAAAAATAACGCCAAAACCGGCCATCTGAAAACGGACATCGTGATACCTCGTGTTTTGAATATGCCACAGAAAAATAACAAGAAGCACAAATGAATTGCATTTAGTTTGATTGAATGCCTGAAACATCGCTTTACAGACGAGACCAAACGTCAAATCTAAATCTCGAGAGAATTTTTTTTTTTTCGATAACCGAATTTTAAGGTGTCGCACGCAAGATGTGTCGTCATCACGGCATACATTTTTCAATCGCAGATATTTACTAAATTTCTTTTTCAAAAACTCTGGAATTGATGTCGACACGTCAAGCGATAACGGTGTATCAAACTGCTGTCTTTCAAGTAATCCAGCAAAGACTGCAGAACTTTTGAACAGCATTTTTGAAAACGATTTGAAAATTTCGTCATATCTTGCGTGCGACAAAATGTTCGGTAATTAACGGTTATTTTCTTTTAAAAACAAAATTTACATGTACAAAGATCTATTTCATCTACGGAACCACGTGACACATTTTGTGTTCAAAATTTGTGAAGAAATCACGAACCACGAATGCGCTATCAAGTGTTGAAATTATGTCGTCAACATCTTTTCAGATCTTGCGTGCGACACCATCTTGCGTTCAACATAAAATGTCACTACCTTATCGAGTTTAATGGGTAAAACTAACTATTTGTTGTCTTAGTTTAATCTTCTTAATTAAAAGCGTAATAAAACCGAACTTCCAAGATGAATTTTAATTGAGATTAGCGAAAGAGCGGGCACGCAAGTCGACCTTAAAGTAAAAGAATGATAACACGAGCGTTTGTCGTGTTGTCTTGCGTGCAACACATTGTCCAAAAAGGAAAATGTATATTTTTTCTCAGACGTTTTTTAAGTTGAAACCTTGAAACTTCACACACATTTGGGGTTTAATCGCCCCCATGCATGGTAAAAGTCTTGTTGACCCTTGTCAGATTTCAAGGTCACGGCTGGGTCACATGTGGTTCAGAAAACGGATGAAACATATTTTTTCAGAGATTTTTGAAGCTAGAACCTTCAAACTTCAAACAACGCTTTTGCTTAATGATTGTTCAACATGGAGAATTAAAGGTTGATCCTTGAGAAATGTGAAGGTCATAGCAGGGTCTCGTGTGGGTAAAAAAAAAAGGAAATTGTATTGAACTTCAATTTATATAAAAACCAAAGTCTGGTTGATCTGTTTTAAGATTTAAGGTCAAATCTGTTATTTAAGGTCAAATCAAATAGAAATTTGTTGATGCTTAAATCTTTGAAACTTCCAACAGGTTTGAGGTTTGACAACTTCTGGACTTTGAAATCTGGTATGGTTGATCCTGGTAATATTAACTGGTCAAAACATCAAGATCAACAATTATAAAATAAGCACTTTCACCAATGTCAAGTGAGCAATAGCAGCAAACGTGAGTCTTATAAAGATTATCACTTTTTGTGTGACCTCAACTTGACCCCTCTGAATGCTCTCAATCATGGAAATTGACCACACTTTGATTATAACCAAACAACATCAAAACTTTGGAATGTGTGAAGTTTCAAAGGTGTTGCTTAAAAGGCGTTCGTGAAAATGACAATTGTATGTGTCTGACTTTAATGCGACCCCGCTGCGACCTTGACGTTTGATTTTATCAACCAGACTTTCATCATGTGTGAATGACTTCAAACACTATAAAACTAGTTGAAGAAATTGACAATTTTTCAAAGTTTAAGCCAGATGGCACTGCTGTGACCTTGAAATTTGACAAACATTAACCAGGCGGTCACCTTGTTTAGAAAATATCCTTAAAGGATCTTTAACCTTACTGTGACCTTGGAATTTGATGAGGTTTAATTTAACTTGCGTAGTGTGCCAAGTTTCAAGGCCCTAGCTTCAAAAACATATGAGAAAACCTCATTGAAAAATGTATATGTTTGTCCTGCTGTGACCTTGACTTTTTCAACCAGACTTTAATCGTGTGTGAACATTATACACTAGAACTGTGTGTATTTTCAAAGCTCGTGCTATAAACGCGCTGAATAAATTGAAAATATTCCACATTTGGACCAGATGTGACCCCGCTGTGACCTTGAACTTTGACAAAGATTAACCAGCAGGTCACTTTTAATGAGGTTTTATAAAAATGCTGAAAGTATGTGAAGTATGTAAAGTCTAACTGATCTAGTATTAAAACATGTAAGACGTGACAACGACAATTTTCCAGTTTGCAAAGGAAATTTAACCTCGCTGTGACCTTGAAATTCAATGTTGTTTAATGTGATGTGCACCATACCTGGAGGTCATTATACTTTGGTTGTGTGCCAAGTTTCAAAGCCCTAGCTTTAAAAACGTGCGAGATAACCTTAATGCTATGACTCAGTGCCGTTTTGAATGATATAACGAACAAAATTATCGTTATTTGTAAAATCATTTGGGTAAATTTATCTTTTCTTTTCGTAATTGGGTTCCAGCATCTGTTGTCTTAACAAAAATCACAATATCAGTCGTGTTTGTCAACTTTTAGTTTTTAGCCCTTTTGTCCGCTTTTCGTGCGCACCTTTTGGCACTTAGTCATATACAAAATGAATAAATAAAGAAAGAAATACAGGAAAGAAAAAAATAAGGGGAAAATAATATTAAAATAATTATTCACTCTTTTCCATATTCAAGTGGAAGGCTTCTCACAGTCTATATTAAACCTGAATAGGTCTACTGTGGTTTACTCAATTATGAAATTAAATGGAAGGGAGGCTGCTGTTTAATGTAATTAGGCATGTCATTTAACCTTAATCCAAGGACTAAGCCTTTATAGCAAACGGAAAGCCCTGTACACTCCCGCAAAACAGAAAAATTATTAGCATTCCGCATCAATCCCACCCATATGTTGTTAACGATATTCTAGCACAAGCAAAAACTCCCAATAGTTTCACAGAGATACAGACAACTTTGTGAGGCTCTGGGTCGTCCACGACCAAGGAAGCATGGTTCTTTCTTTAATTGGTGTTTAACGTCGTTTTCAACCATTCAAGGTTATATCGCGACGGGGGAAGGGGGAGATTTTTGTTTGTTTGTTTATTTGTTGCTTAACGTCCAGCCGACTACGCAGAGCCATATCAGGACGAGGAAGGGGGGATGAAGGGGGCCACTTGTCAAGCGATTCCTGTTTACAAATGCACTAACCCATTACTTGTGTCCCAGCAGGCTTTAGTAAAACTAAATTAATACCTACTGGAAGATTACCAGTTTCCAGTGTGTTAAAATAGGCTTAACCTATCTACTGCTGGACTTACATCAGAACACTAACAGATTAAACTATACATGAATCGCGAGACAAGCGGCAAGAGAAGAGATTTTTGGAAAAAATACAGGTGAATGAGCAAGAAGGCAGAAAAAGGAAAAGAATTCATGAAGAAAAAGAGAGCATGACAGGAAAGAGGAACCAAAAATCTACCTAACAGCAAACTAGAAAGCTCCTGCAGTTCCAAAAACAGGAGGGGCCTTTAATTTCATAACCGCAGTGCCCCACTGCGGGAGAAGGGGGAGATGGGAAGGAAGCATGGTGAAGGTAAACAGAAAAGGGTGTCATACAGAGCAGACTTCCCCCAAAATTGGAGTATGGCTGCTGAAATGGTGGGGTAAAAACCCAGCCGTGCAATAAAACTATGATTGTATGTGGGAATTTCAAGCCATGAACCCAGAAACAGAAGAATTCAGAGCAGACACTGCATAACATGCACATCTAAGCTCATTACACACTGTGACGCCATGCGAATTTATCTCCACAGATCAGCCACCCGTGTTTACCTCAGTTTCCAAGGGGTGCAACTCTTCCACAGCCAGTAACCCTGACAGAGTTATTTCCCAACATTGTCTATTGCAAACCCAGGCTTGAGCACCATTCACTGAGCATGTACAAAACATGTTTTTCACTCACAGTTTGCTGTTTTTAGCTTCCATACAGACAGGAACAGTGCATTGTTGACAACTTTCAGAAAGGTATAAATAGATAGTTCACAACTTCACCACACCTGAAGGAGTATATATTCATTCAACCATCAAGTCAAAGTACAGTTGCACCTGTTAGTGTTATGCATTTGAGCCCAAGTTCAGCTTCCAAGAAACGTTCCTTCACACACAGACTATCATGTTAGCAACCGCAGATCCATCCAAGATTTTAGATGGAATAAGAGCATATTTGCAACATTTCCTCTTTAGAAACATGCCAAAAATCGACAACCTGCCTGCTTTCTGTTCTTTCTTTCTTTATTTGGTGTTTAACGTCGTTTTCAACCACGAAGGTTATATCGCCACGGGGAAAGGGGGGAGATGGGATAGAGCCCCTTGTCAATTGTTTCTTGTTCACAAAAGCACTAATCAAAAATTTGCTCTAAGGGCTTGCAACGTAGTACAATATATTACCTTACTGGGAGAATGCAAGTTTCCAGTACAAAGGACTTAACATTTCTTACATACTGCTTGACTAAAATCTTTACAAAAATTGACTATATTCTATACAAGAAACACTTAACAAGGGTAAAAGGAGAAACAGAATACGACATGCTGGGGAGCATCGGGTAAATTCTTCCCCCTAACCCGCGGGGGGTGGCTGCTTTCTGTGCAGAGTTGGAATTGTTGTTGGTGGTCAATTTAATTTTGTAACTGACACTAGTGTCAATTAATTCAGCACAAAATTCTCACTCCACACAGAAAGCTTATGTGCTGTTCCCATTGCAGACTTTCAACCAACTTTCACCAGATTTTGGTTGGTTTGAAGGCGCTCCCGAAATGCTGAGGTCAAATCGGCAAAAAGTCTACTACATGTATGTGAATGATCACGAAAATTTGGTTGCGATTTAGCAGCGACTTGAAAACTCAGTTGCGGGCTGCTCGACTCTTCAGCGATTTACAAGTGACTTGTATTATCACGCTTCTTGATTGGGTCAGGTCTAGCCGTAGAATAATGAATGTGACCAGACAAGCCCAAATGTGCAAGTCAGCAGAGAGTCGTTGCTTAAAACTTAGTCTGAGTGTAAGCAATGTTCATACCATTTTCAACTGACTTGGTTTTGAAAAAAACGCATGAAAGTTGGTGAAAGTCTGCCATGTGAACAGCACTTTAACCTTCAAGTTATTGATTTTATGCAATGTCCAAGGAGAAGGGTGTCCTCATCCCATGTAAAAAGCAGGCCTGGGAATGAGTAAAAGTGGTTTGGGCGTACTGACGGGAACATTTTGCGTTTTCAGCATTTTTAAGGGCACACGGAGGCTCTTTTCTTACACATTTAAAAAAGGACTTCGTCGTATTTACGACGAAAGGTGTATCATTCCCAGGCCTGAAAAAGCCGAGACAGATCTGCGCTGGTTGACCAGATGGTTAACAAGAGAAAGAAGGCAGGTATCTTTAAGTTAAAGGTGGAGTCCATATATGCAATTCAGTCATTCACTCACTGAAATAGTTATTAGTTACGCAACATGCCTGTTTAAATAAACAGAATCAGATCATTTGTTTAAACACGTGAATTTGCAGTCGTATCAATGTTTTTCAAGAATTATTCCCATATAAAAAACACAAACAATATATTTTGTTTTCTTAGAAATCTATCAACCAGTCAATCATCCATCAAAAGGAACATTAATCAATCAGTGTAAGTGCATCTGGGGGGGGGGGGGGGGGGGGGGAGGGGGGATTTATACAATGTCAAACTCTCCTTCAACCAGCCTTAGTTACTGTAAGTACACTGGTGCATGGTTAAAACACTCTGCTTTAACCAAAATAAGATTACTTCAGAAAAGGGTGTGAGGGAGAATACATACAATCAATCCATGTGTACACACAGATTTCTTTCTTTCTTTATTTGGTGTTTAACGTCGTTTTCAACCATTCAAGGTTATATCGCGACGGGGAAAGGGGGGAGATGGGATAGAGCCACTTGTCAATTGTTTCTTGTTCACAAAAGCACTAATCAAAAATTTGCTCCAGGGGCTTGCAACGTAGTACAGTGGTCGCCGGTTAATATGACCGCGGTTAATATGACCAGCCGCGTATTATGACCAATTTTACCCGGTCCGGAATTGTCCTTCTTTGTTATGTATTAGAAAAAGCCGCTTAATATGACCACAACGCCGCTTAATATGGCCACATTGTTTCGAGAAAATGGCAACAAGTTCACATCTTTTTCAGTTTGAAATCACTCGGGGGGAAAAAATACATACGATTTTTTGAAAAAGGCAAAAAGGCGTGCGATATTTTCTTTCTTTTTCGTGAATGAAACTAAAGTGATCAGTGCTCAGTGATTGATCTCCAATGTCGCAATCATTATTCTCTCTCTTTTTTTCCCCGAGACTGAGCGTCATAAAAAAGGCAAAAAAGCGTGCGATCTTTTCATTATTTCCCGTGAATAAATCTAAAGTGATTACGAACATTATTCTCTCTCTTTTTGGCAAACAGAGCACGAGCCAACCAATCGTTCAGTCTGATTCAAGAGGAAACAATGTCGAAACAAAAACGCCAAGATCGGACAGCCGAGAAAAAGCTAGAACTTATTGACAAATTTAAAGCTCTACCATCCTGTGGTATGCGTGAGAGTGCTGCACAGTTGGGCGTCAACAGAGGATTTTTGACAAACATTCTCAAGAATGAAGACAGCGTGAGGAAGGAGTGCGCAACGCAGGATTCACCGCAACGAAAGCGCCTACGACATGGAGAAGACAAAGATGTGGAAGAGACCGAGACAGAACCTGAAAGTGATGACGAAGAGGAACCCCCACCCCCACCCCCAACAGCTCCTGAAAATTAATGAGAGCGCTCATGGAGAAACTGAGGTCTGGACTTCAAAGTCGCGGCTACAACATGGAGAAGTTGGGAGCCTTTGACTTTTTTCCAGGCCCCTAAGTGAAGATTTGGACGTGTATATGCCGTTTCTTCCATTTACTTTTCATTCCATTTCAATTTCTTTTCAACGGACGTCATCTATAATGGCTACAATGTACAGTACACATATTTAATTTTGTGTTTGTTGCCAACAAGTTACATTTTCTTACAATTATTAATTTTAAAAAAAAGTTTCATTTTGCGAATTTTTTTAAGTCGTTTTCTCTAACATCGGTTGATATGACCAGCCGCTTATTATGACCATTTTATCCCGGTCCCAAAGTGGTCATATTAACCGGCGACCACTGTAGTACAATATAATTACCTTACTGGGAGAATGCAAGTTTCCAGTACAAAAAGGACTTAACATTTCTTACATACTGCTTGACTAAAATCTTTACAAAAATTGACTATATTCTACACAAGAAACACTTAACAAGGGTAAAAGGAGAAACAGAATCCGTTAGTCGCCTCTTACGACATGCTGGGGAGCATCGGGTAAATTCTTCCCCCTAACCCGCGGGGGGGGGGGGGGGGGGGTATACACACAGATGGTTAAATGGGTTGTTAGTAAAGGCACACTTAAAAGAAACAATAGGGCCAGCATGATTTTCACTTTTTATCAAAACATACTTCAGTTTGTACATGTAGCTGCATTAAAATCTACAGACACTGCCAAATGATGAAACGATGGTCCCAAAGTTTGGGTAGCCAGGTTTTACCCTCTAAACAAAATAACAAGCTAAGGCAAGCAGATTTGAAGCGTTTTATTCACATAAGCTTCAAGAAAATTATTTCCCAACAAAATGTTAAATCTGAATAAATGCACCACACCAAATAAGTAATGAACAAAATAGACACAAATATATTCCTTCAAAGTTTGGGCCCATGATAAATGACAGAAAAAACAAAAAATAAATAATCTATTCCTCAGCATGGTCAATCACATTTCTTTCAAAATTGTCAATACAATTAGAAAATAAAAATAAATGAACGATATAAGCAAAATTAATAATAAAAATAATAAATATATATACTCATATTTATAAAATCATAAACATAAATAGTGAATGTTCTTGTTTGTTTGACAACAAGATCTTAAAATCTTCCCATGCAGTAAACAACAAAACAAAAAAAACAAAAAACAAAATTTACAATTCAGATTCATAAATAAAAGCTATGGAACTTTTTTAATAGACGATGTTCGGAAATACCTCTGTCAGGATTTTCAGCGGTCAGGTAGAGTAAAAGCTCATTTTACTTGGACAATTACAAGCTTTTCAAAACGAGGCGGAGCATGTACTATGCCTCTGGTCGGCTTTATCCTGTATGTTATGCAGCGCGCACAATATGATCCTCCTTTCTTTCAAAAATCCGCGTTCATGAGTTCATCGGAGTTGCGGAAATGATCGCTGGCCCGTAGTGATCGCTCATAATTTCTTTTGATTGAGGTCACGTTAGACGGTTAGTTTGGCTTGATGTCACATGAGTTTAGGAAAACACATGTACTCGGCGAACACTTCCAGTGATCAGCAAGCCATCGGTGGCGAAGCGGGGCTCCTATGTGCATATTTTCGAAAGAGAAGGGTACATCACTACTACATGTATCATATTGAGCACAGGCTGCATAACATACACATCAGAGTTAGTTGATGGTCCCGATCGCAAGATAAAGCCAATCGGAAGCTTGGTACATGCTCCGCCTCGTTTTAAAAAGCTTGTCTAAGTAAAAGGGGATCTTACTCCACCAGCCTGCTGGAAATCCTGACCAAGTTATTTCTGGAAACGTCTATTCCAAATGTATTCAACCATGTAAGCAATTGCACATCACTGTGCATACCGGGTAAATTGTCTCCTTACCAAGCACACAAGGGGGGGGGGAGGGGGGGGGGGGAACGGGTGTGTAAAGCTAAAAGAGCGTGCAACTCTTTGCCTTCATCGTCCACACTTTCCCCTCAAGTGTTTCTCATTATCTGTCATCAGCAATGATCTTTGTTATGTTATGTTATATGAAGTCTTATATCGCGCGCGTATCTCCAGACTCGGACTCAAGGCGCAGGGATCTATTTATGCCATGTGAGATGGAATATTTTTACACAATACATCACGCATTCACATCGACCAGCAGATCGCAGCCATTTCGGCGCATATCCTACTTTTCACGGCCTATTATTCCAAGTCACATGGGTATTTTGGTGGACATTTTTTATCTATGCCTATACAATTTTGCCAGGAAAGACCCTTTTGTCAATCGTGGGATCTTTAACGTGCACACCCCAATGTAGTGTACACGAAGGGACCTCGGTTTTTCGTCTCATCCGAAAGACTAGCACTTGAACCCACCACCTAGGTTAAGAAAGGGGGGAGAAAATTGCTAACGCCCTGACCCAGGGTCGAACTCGCAACCTCTCGCTTCCGAGCGCAAGTGCGTTACCACTCGGCCACCCAGTCCTCTATATAGAAACATGAGACCAGATTAAATTCAATGAGACTTTTGAATGAATGCGTTTATATTATATCAAAAATGCCCAACATTTTTGTGAGACACAGCCATCAAAATGCTAGTTGTGACTAACACCATGCATCATACATCTCCACAACAGCAAAATACCTGAATGCATACCAAGAGAAAGACAGAGAGACAGGAAAAGTGAACAAGTAAACAAGTCGCGCAAGGCGAAAATACAACATTTAGTCAAGCTGTCAAACTCACAGAATGAAACTGAACGCACTGCACTTTGTCACCAAGACCGTATGTACTCGTAGCATCGTCAGTCCACCGCTCCTGGCAATGGCAGTGAAATTGACAAGCCAGAAAACCGCGGTAGTGGTTGCGCTGAGCAGGATAGCACGCTTTTCTGTATCTCTATTCTTTTAACTTTCTGAGCGTGTTTTTAATCCAAACATATCATATCTATGTTTTTGGAATCAGGAACGGACAAGGAATAAGATGAAATTGTTTTTAAATCGATTTAGGAAATTTAATTTTAATCATAATTTTTATATTTTTAATTTTCAGAGCTTGTTTTTAATCCGAATATAACATAATTATATGTTTTTGGAATCAGAAAATGATGAACAATACGATAAACGTATTTTTGGATCGTTTTATAAAAAAATTATTTTAATTACAATTTTCAGATTTTTAATGACCAAAGTCATTGATTAAATTTTAAGCCTCCAAGCTGAAATGCAATACCAAAGTCCGGCCTTCGTCAAAGATTGCTTTGCCAAAATTTCAATCAATTTTATTGAAAAATGAGGGTGTGACAGTGCTGCCTCAATTTTTACAAAATGCCGGATATGACGTCATCAAAGACATTTATCGAAAAAATAAAAAAAACGTCCGGGGATATCATTCCCAGGAACTCTCATGTCAAATTTCATAAAGATCGGTCCAGTAGTTTAGTCTGAATCGCTCTACACACACACACAGACAGACAGACACACACACACACACATACACCACGACCCTCGTCTCGATTCCCCCCTCTATGTTAAAACATTTAGTCAAAACTTGACTAAATCAGTAAACGTAATAAAAAGGAAGAAGGAAAGGACAGAGGAGTTCAGAAGTAAGAGAAATTGGCACAAGCCCAAGGGGGGGAAAGGCTGTTTTGGCACCATTCTCCCAATGTGGGTCATGTTAATGTCATCACTTAGTTTGAACATGAACCAACAAAATCAAACACCAGCATGGTCTAACTTTTATGCTACACACACACACTCGCACACAAATACAGATGCACAACATCAAACAAAAAATGAAGGCCGTTCCTTGGAAGCTGACTCCTCCGATGAAAACTCTTCTTCTTCCGCTGCAGTGTCCACAACACTCACACTAATGTCCTCCTCCCCAGCCTCTGTCTCCTCTACCTCTGCATCGTCAGTAGCAACTGCAGGGGGGAGCAGGGGGGACTTCTCCTCATCCCCCTCAAGGGATCTTTCTTCAGTTTTCAAGGGAGATCTATCCCCGCTCTTTTGCTCCTCACAGACGTCAAGAGAAAGGCTGGCACTGACTCCAGCAGACTGATCGGAGCCAGGGGAAGGGAAGTCGTCTGTGTCAGGGATGTTCATGGCTCCATCCTCGACAGTAGGCTCCTCCCCTGCCAGGCCTGTGATTTCAGTACTGCTGTGGATGTGGGAGTGCATTTCTGCCGTCATCTGCAGCAAGTTTTCCGCCATTTCCAGGAGTGACACGTGCTCATCATCCTCGTCTCGCCCACACGTTCCTCCTGCAGAGGCGGTAGAGCGACGGATAGCTGACGACACCTCTGGTGCAGACGTGCTGCTGATCAAACTCATGTCTTGCAAAGCTACAGGGGTTCTGGTTCGGGTTCTGCCTTTGGCAGAGCTGGGCCGCTTGGAACTGGAGGGAGCGGTGTTGTGGATCTTTTCCAAGAGGACGATAGGCTGCTGCTGATGCTGATGCTGCCAGGAAGGCACGGGCTCATGGGTCGGGGGGCTGGGGAGAAAGGCACAGTCCAGTTGCTCCAGAGAGGGGGAGGCTGCGGGAGGGACCGGGAGGCACAGGTCCAGGTCAAGGTCTAAGGGGGAGAAGGCCGAGTGGGGACTGGAGGAAGGGTAAGGAGATCTGGACGGCAATAAGCCTTCACCATCATCCACACTACTGGAGTGGTTGGCTTTGCTCAGCGGTCTGTCCGTCACTGCTGAGAAACCAGTGCCAGACTTGGAAGGAGAGGCCAGGGACGACTTGTCAGTCTGGAAGAGAGCATGAAAGTCCTTAGAGAGGAACTCGCTGGTCTTATCCTTGTCATTAGCATGAATGTTAGACACGGAGAGATCCTTGATGGTGCCGAACATGCCGTGCTCCACTGGCTGCGGCTCCGGCTGTTCTTCCAGCCACAGACACCCAGCGCCGTCTGGGGAGACAGACGCTGACGAAAAGAGCCCGTAGTCCGACGAGGTGCTTGGTCTTTCCAGGCCAGGACTGAGCTCAGCCTGATGTCTCTCCACCCCCGGACTGAGCTCCGAGTGGCTGGAGGTGCTGCTGCTGTGTTCTGTGCCCACCTTGGTCTTGGGCCCGCAGTCCAGGCAGTACAGATCCTCCACACTCTTGTTGGGCACTCGGGTCACCACGGTGGACGCAGTTTCGTCAAACCGGCTCTGGCTGAACTTGCGTTTGTGGCGGGCTCCTTTCCCTGCCTGGTCTGTTTTGCCGGAGGCCTCGCCTTGGCTGCCTGCTGACACAAAATCCACTGGTTTAGGATTGCGCTTCATACCTAATATCACCCAACTTTATAAAAAAAAAACTGAAGTGGACAAAATCAATCTGAGTTAAAAACAACACACTATGATAATTACTCAGATGACAATGCCAATCCAACAATAAATGGCTCCAGCAGGTGATACCGACAGCAGCAAGCAAACAAGAAACAAACAAACAAACAAACAAAACTGATGATGTCTTGTGAAAACAAAGCTTTCGTGACACTAAATCTCTCTCAAGAACTATCAAGAACTTTGTTGGACCCCAAGGACTAAGATGGAAATTCAAGCAAGTCCTCCGTCGTTCTGTAATACCTGACAATCGCTTTCCAAACCAGTCTACCCGGTTTAACAGTACTCACAGTGTGGGATGGAGGAGGAGAGTTCCAGCACTCTCTGCAGTTCCATGTCCAGTTCTTCCATGGGGGTCATTGCTGTCGATCGCTTCTTTCGCTCCGTCCCAGAGCTGTTTGCACGCGGTCTGATGGTGCCTGGCATCTTCTTGGGCTGTGGGGAGGCCGCTTGGCTTGGGCCTCTGCAACGGAAGGGATTGTATTATTTTGTAGTGGTTAGCTGTTGCCACTATTATTACGACATAAAGGAGCTAGTTCATGCCGTAACTTACAGTGTACACACATTTTTAAGCTCTTCTCCGTATCCTACACACATTACATATTTGGAGCAAAAAGACAAGGTTTTTCATGGCGACGCAGAGCTAAGGTGCCAATATCAGTGCCTGCTTGTGTGTAGCCTTGGTTCACGGCATAGTTCTGTGCATCATCTTCATGCAGCAAACAAGCTAGAGGTACTACATACTCCAATTTGAACAGCACAAAAATTGAATCATGTTTTCGAATGTGTGAGTCTGCCTTAGTGTGTGCGTGCACATGTCTCTGTGTGCACGCATGGATGTGCTTGCATGCATGTGTGCTCTTGCATACATGTGTGTGTGTGTACTTGTATACATGCATGTGTATGCATACGTAAATGTGTTTGTTTGTGTATATGTGTGTGGTACCATCTGTCTGTCAATGTCCATGTGTACGCATGTCTCTGCATGGATATATAGGCCAATGCGACTGTGTGTATATATACGTCTACACTTACTTCTGTCCATCAGGCTCGTGCAGCAAGCCAGCATCCCTGAGGTACTGTAGACGTGACATCTCCAGGGCTCGCAGTAGGTCCATGTGCTCGTCAAGGATCACTTCAGGGATCTCCTCTGAAAACACAAACACGTCTTTCAGTCAGCGTTTTTCACTGATGACTGCAGTAAGCAGGGTTGGCCCAATAGCACAATTTTAAATCGCCAGCCGGGAGAGTAACTTCAAGAAACTCACTAGCCCGCCAAAAATTTCGCTAGCCCCGTACATACCGCAGCTGCTGCAAAGGCAGAGTTTATAAATGGCTTTGAAACTCAATATGACAACCAAAGGGGTCATATTTGACCAGATTTTTCACTGACCAGCCGGGGGAGTTGCCAGGCGATTTCTACTAGCCCGGCGGATTTTTTTACTTGCCCATGGAGATCGGGCGGACAATTTGGATATCCCTAAGTAAGCATTCCTGTCTTTACCATTCAAATGGACTGCCACAGATCTGTCTAGGCTTTTATATGTAATAAGGTCATCCTTCAACTCAGACACATGTCAAAAAGCAACAGCCTTGCTGCTTTTTGTGCAGAGTGGGGAATTTTTGCTCAAATAATTTTTAAAGTGACACCTTAACATTTGAAGACGATAGATGTTCAGAAATAACTCAAGTTTTTATGGGTTGTGGAAGTTGCTTTCCCGTATTTCCATACAAACACTGAGGCAAGCCTACAATGGCATGTGTTTCTTTGGAAAAGCAAGGGAAAGCGACCGGCACGGTTGGCCTAGTGGTAAGGCGTCCGCCCCGTGATCGGGAGGTCGTGGGTTCGAACCCCGGCCGGGTCATACCTAAGACTTTAAAATTGGCAATCTAGTGGCTGCTCCGCCTGGCGTCTGGCATTATGGGGTTAGTGCTAGGACTGGTTGGTCCGGTGTCAGAATAATGTGACTGGGTGAGACATGAAGCATGTGCTGCGACTTCTGTCTTGTGTGGCGCACGTTAAATGTCAAAGCAGCACCGCCCTGAAATGGCCCTTCGTGGTCGGCTGGGCGTTAAGCAAACAAACAAACAAACAAACAAACAAAGGGAAAGCGACTCTTCCACAACCCATAAAAGCATGACCGAGTATTTCCTAAATTCGTCTATTCAACACACACACGAAAAAAGCCACTCTGCACAGAATGCAGCCGAGGACTGATGCTTAGGATGTGTTCAAGTGGAAGGGTGCTCTAATCACATGTAATAATTACTCATTTGCTGCTGATATCTTTTGACACTAAGCAAGCAACCCACAAATGAAGGATTCCTTTTCTGATTATTTATCTGTTCGTTTCCTTCAGACCAGTAGGTCGAAGTATTGTGAATGTTTTGTATTGTTATTCATGAAACGTTGCAAACATTAACCCCCCCACACATACATCTCATTGCCGCAACCCCCCCCCCCCCTCCCCTACTCATAGCCGCACACACACCCCAACACACACCACCATCACCCCCCCCACACACACACACACACACAGACACCCAACCCCGCCCCCACACACATACTCAGTTTAGAAGAACTTCACAACAAAAACTGTCCCACCTTTTTGCTGTTCAGCTTCAGTCATGTTCTGCACTTCGTCATGATGCTTGCACCGACGACTGCAGTACTCATGCACTTCTTGGGTGCGAGGATTCACAGCTTTCGGGCGGTTGCATCCCAGCTTGCGACATTTGCCTAAAATGTGATGCACGTTCAGTCAGTTTGTGTTCTAATATATTTTCCTTACAAAACTTAAAACTTGAGCTTCAGTGACAGACCAGCTAAGTTTATCAACAACAACAAAATTACAGTGAAACCCCCCTTTTAAGATTCCACAAATCCGAGAAAATCAGGTCTTAATTAAAAGGGAGGAAGTCTTAAAATGGGAGTCTTTAAAGGGGGGTTCCACTGTAATGCATGTGCTCACAGCAATTAAATCTGGGATTTTCAAGCCTGGTAAATACTGTAAAACCAACGTTATCAACTTATCTATGAACAGACTCTTTTACTGACGATTGTGCACACCATATTCCCTGAGAGCAAATTTCAACATTATATTCCCTGAGAGCAAATTTCAACACACCATATTCTCTAAGAGAAGCTATAGACACCTCCGTGTCAGAATCATCGGAATCCTCCATGGGCCATTCAAGGAGTGCCATGACATTAGTGTGACGACCGGATGCGTCTTTGATCCAAGGATTTCCGGGGTCAACCTCTTGGATGGAAGCCATGATTGCCTTTCGCAGGTCCTCCTGTAAATCATAAATTTTAATAATAAATTTTCATTTGATTAATATACTTACCCAACTCACATATAGCAATTAACCCTGGTTCAGTGCTAGTAACGCTGTACGCGTCCCCTTGGTAACAAGGGAGACCACTCTAAAAAAGAGTGACCCATCCCATAATGCCAGACTAACTTCACGTCTGACTTCCGTATGCGTGCGCATATGCCGCCATTTACATCATTCCTAAACGAAGCCCAACTCACTACTTTTTTAGACCCATCTACACCCACAGCGGGGAGGAGGGAGGGAATAAACGATGTGAGTTGGGTAAGTATATTAATCAAATGAAAATTTATCATTAAAATTTTTGATTAAATTACATATCTTACCCAACTCACATATAGCAGATTGCTAATAGAGGTGGAGGGCACCTTATCAAAGCAGAAATAAAGAATCTGTTCTACCGCTACCAGAGCAGGTAAAGCAGAACAGCCATCCTATCTCAATGCAGAGACATCTCTGAGATAGACATAGATGAAACATTGAAACATAAGCCGACTCAAGAACTTATGCCAGGAGACCAACTCAAAAAACCAGCTAAAGAGGAAGACCAATCTCTTGCTTCATGATAACCTGGCTGTAGTAAAGGGCAAGACTGCCCTGACATCACCTGCCTGGCTCTGCCACCAGACACATTTTTGCCAAACTATGTTGGAGGCCCACTCGGCTAAAGTGACTTTCAAGAAATCCTTACACTGCACCATGTTGTGTGAGATAAAAAGATGTTTCTGAGTTTCTAATCAAATGTGCAGAGCCCATAACAGAAAACTGCTTGAGGGCTCTAACAGGACAAATATGTACGACAGAATCGCCAAGAGCAAGCAAGGATTGTAGAGTCTGTCCTGCCTGAAGAGAGGACTGACTGCCCCCCCTCCCCCTTTAACTGCCACCACTTGAAGGCATGCCTAGACAATGTGGCAGTTCATCTAGCTAAGGTTGACTTCAAAGAGTCAATACCTCTAACAACATTAAAAGATATGAACAAGAGCCTTTCTTATAGCGACCTAAACAGATCAGTGAGAGTCAGAAAAGCTTTCAAAACTCGAAAAGTTCAATTGGCTAAATATGGCTCAATAGGAGCCAAAATATTGCAACGCGGATCGAATTGTAAATCAGAGCTGGGTACTCCAGTTTCTGCTTATATTATTTCAGAAAATTTAGAAAGAAACCTAATCACCATAGATCAGTCTTTCTACAAAAGAGCTGTCTATAGCAAAATTAGACAGAAAATGCCCTTACTCCCACTTCCCTCAGAAGCTACCAGAGTAAAAATAACCGATTTCCGTGTTGATTAGCAAGGCTAGTTTTGTAAAGGATCAAAGAATCCGATCTCAAAAGCTTCAACACTAGGCAAGTCAGTACTAGAGAAAGTCTTAGCTTGCTCAAGGGAGGCCCCCTTAGACGTGCTGGCTAAAAAACCTCAACGTGAAAAAATTGCGACCAAGCTGATTCAGTGCAATTGATATCGCGTAACGCCTTACGTCAAAAAACGTGGGAGAAAATTCGGAAATCCAAGGTAAGTGGATCACCACCTGCAATGAACGGAGAGAAGAGAAATTCTTTCCGTTAATAAAACGCCGCTTGTACCAAGCCAGCCAAAGTGACAAGTAAAACGAAGGCGCTAAACCCCTACAGGATCTCTGGTCCAAATACAGAGTAGAGGCAGAAGCCCATGAGCGTCTCAATGATTCCCGTACAGTAGACACCCGTATGGCACTAGTGTGAGAAAAGACGGAGCCCTCTTGCCAGCCTTAAGAGGTCTGGCAAGCAAAAATTGTACAGGCCCATACTATGCGACCCGCAGGCCGCTCAAAGTAAAATCAAGTGTATTGATCTTCCATGCTTTGAGATCAGGAAAACAGGGAGAAAAACATAAGCAAAAGGCGATAGTACCAAAAAGCAAAACCTTCTATCAGCGGCTTCTCCAATTCACCCGAAGACGTAGAAGCGCGTGGTGATGTAGAGTCCACTCTGAGTGGACCTTCTTGATCGACAGACTTAGAGAGCCCATCAAGTCATTAAGCCTCCCATGAAGGTACTTCGCTGCTAATAAGATCTCGTGTTGGTAAAACCCATACCAGAACCCCTCATGCTCAAAGAGGAAGAGATAGGGAGTGAGAGACCCCCTTGCATGTAGAAATAAAGCACCACTGTGGTGTTGTCTGCTTGAATCAACACATTTTCTAGCCCTTTGCCTGACTGCTTAACGCCCAGCCAAACACAAAGGGCCATATCAAAGCTGTGCTGCCTTAACCATCTAAGGTGTCCCAGCCCTGTAACTCCAGCTTACACCTGTAGTAGAGGGCTTCTGGACAGAGCCGCTTGCACAGTCTCCTCATAAGAGACAAAAAACGGCCAAAACTACGTATGACTTAGAATAGAAATCAGAACCCTGAAGCTCAAAAAACCAAAATTCGTAGCCGCTTCCGATCTATTTGTGAATCAAAATGCGGAAGAAACATTCAATTGATCTCTGTAAGAGACCCAAAAGGAAGGCCCTAGTGTCTCCCCCCAAAACGTGGGAGTCCTAATCCCCTCAGCCGTTGTGGAAAACACAAAGACGGAAAGAAGAGTGATGCCGAGCACTAAAACTCCAGTTGACATAACTGCCGGGAGTGAGAGAGAAAGCGTGCTTTTGTGTGCCCACCGCTGACACTCCTCAGGGGAAAGAGAGGTGGGTATTTGGCACCAAGCCCTGCCACGACTGATAAAGCATGGAGATAAAAGCTAAAGCCCAGAACGTCGAGCCTGAAGCTTTCCTTTTGAAAACAAGAAAAAGCCAAGGCCTGCCATGCGTTTTCTTTTACAGTGAGCTTCTCTTTATAAGGGAAAAGTCCGCGAGCATAAAAGCGGACTCGAAAAGAGAACCTTCAAGCAAAGAAGAGATAAAAGTCTCGCCAAAAGATCAATCCTTTTAGATAGAGACCTATTCTCAGGCGAACAGCAAAGCTACATCCTTTGTATCTGCGTCCTGATGGAACACAAAGATATCCGGCAAGGACGTAACCCCACAAGAAAGAGAACAAATGAAAAAACTTGTTCAAAGGCGAAAAACATAAAGAAGCGCGACCACAATCTTTCACAGCCAGGAGATCCTTGTTCTTACATAAAGACAGATTCTCATTGCTATAAACATCCAGAAGGATGTCCGTCAAATCCGGGAAACCCGGGGGCGGTTCCGTAAAAAGAACACAAGAATAATCTAAGTTCTTAGTCTTTGTGTTAACCGAGACCTACGGACAGCGCTCAGCTAGTGACGCGCTTCTTGAGCCAGTGACGCAAGCTAACGCAACACCGCAGCAGGTGCTTAGCCTAGCGCTGCTCATAAAGGAAGTGGTGACAAAGGAGACTTGTTTGAGAAAAAACTTCCACAAGCTCACACGCCCCCGATAGAGGATCTAAGAACTAGACGTTCGAAGATTTTCCTTAGAACGCTCAAAACAGTTGAAAATGACGCCAACCACGGCAAAGCTGAAGCAAGAGCCTCCCCATGAGATGCCAGCAAAGGCAGAGGTGGGGCAAAACATCGTTTGAGTTCGCAGATTGTTCCTGAGAAGGAGCAAAACACGCCAAAAATGATGGAGGAGAAAGGGCAGATGACGATGCTACTGCTATCCCTACGGGAAAATAGCGTGTAGCAACCCCTGCTGCAAGAGCTACCAAAGATGGCAGCTTAGCCAAAAGACAAAAAGCGGCCTCTCCATCTGCCTCAGAAGCTTCGTCTTCTATACCCTCATCATCCCAACAAACTTCGAAAGGATGAGAACCGGAAACCAATCCCGATAAGGCAACACCTGCCAAAAAGCGGGAAAGGCCGGGAAAAATTCCCGGAAGCCAGAACTCCGTGAACGGATCCTCCATTCACCTGCCTCATGCCAACTGAAAAACTGGAAGAGGAAGTGGATGCAGCCTGTGTAACAGCAGAGGAACCGCAGTAACGGAACCGGAAGCCAAAGGCTGATGAGTGCCGACTACCAACACCACAGTGTTAACGGCAGAAGGCTATATCATCCTGCAACCAGAAGCCACAGCCGCAAAAGCGGAAGCGGAAGTGGATTGAAACCCATTCAGCTGCGAGTGCCACTGCACTTGCAACTTGAACGGAAGTGTGAATTCAGTGCTAATTGCCACTTTGGCAGCACCTTCATCTGAACAGCCGTCATGCACAACCGTGCAATCCGGAAGCTGACCCCCCACTTGACTGTCATAGTCTAGCAAAGAATCAGCCCTACTGTTCTCTTCCTGCCCCCAGGGCGGAAGCGGAAGCTGCAACCCCTGTCCATTGTCACATGACGGAGAAGGATGTACAGAGACTTCCGTACACTCCCCAAGGTCCTTACCCCGAACCGACCTACCGACAGATCGGTGTTGGCCAGCCCAAGGATCAGAACTTTCACCCTAACAGCCGGAGCCGGGGGCTACTTTCTCTTGGGGACGCACTGCACTTTCCCCGGAGAACCCGGATATATGTGCAGTCGACATACCTCCAGAACGACGAGACACACCGGAAGAAGGACCACCCTCCGGAAACGAGAGTCCACCATCATCCTGCACCGCATGCACGTCCGCCCGAGTAACCGTGGCTGACGGAGAAGGCCGCACCTTAACCAAGGAGGAAGCGCCAGCCACACCAGCCGGAAGAGCACGCAGCTCCGCTTTCGTTGAAGAAATTTCTTCCGCCAACGACGACACCTGATTACTAAGGGAGAGAAGCAAAGCGGCAACGTCCGCTGCCGCAAGACCAGGAATGAGAGAAACAGGAGCCGCTTTAACCGGCTTATCCACATGAGCAATTTTCTCTACCGGCTTACCGGTCAAAAATGGCCGCCGACGGCATGTCAACAACATCTACACATTTGTTCGATGTCGGCTCTAGAACCGAAACCACAGCCTGACTAGACTGTTTAACCTTTCTAGGCGTTTTCTTTGGAGGAGGAGACTCAGCAGCTACATGCCTAGACCCCTGCCTCTTCTTGACGTTATCCGCCATGGCCAAACAACTCACGAAAAAATTTTGTCAAAAAATTTCACAAGTCAAACAATGGCCAAAAACGCCCACAAAATTCAATGCAAAACCAAAACGATCTCACCTCACATAGTCGCGAAGACAAGACCACAAGTAGAATACCAAGGAGAAAGAACCCAGTCCAAAGACCAAGTACCAAGGCTGAAGAAACAGCCAGAGCGTACAGAACTGCGACCAGCTAGCTGACCGCTGAGTTTTGGAATGATGTAAATGGCGGCATATGCGCACGCATACGGAAGTCAGACGTGAAGTTAGTCTGGCATTATGGGATGGGTCACTCTTTTTTAGAGTGGTCTCCCTTGTTACCAAGGGGACGCGTACAGCGTTACTAGCACTGAACCAGGGTTAATTGCTATATGTGAGTTGGGTAAGATATGTAATTTAATAAAATATTACACATTTGTCATTACTATTTTTCCTCCACTGTAAAAAGAAGGCGCTGGGGAAGAATTTGTATTTGTCAATTGTCTTCCTTCCTACCATCTTATAAGAAGCAACATGCAGAAATAGTCGTGATCATGCACCCATCATTTTCATTTGTCTGTTGCATTTTAAGGACCGATAGGATAACTTCTGGTGAATATATTTTTTTTTTTACTATAATTAAAGTTCTATAAATTCACCTTTTTATGTTTTTTCTTTTATATTTGTCAATCAATACAGAAATTACCCACATGAAATTTTACTCTAAATCAGACTGTACAAAAACACAAAATTCCACTTTTTCCAGAATAACTGATTGATGATGTCTGCCAAAACTGCACCAGAAACTATCAGTTCTACCTTGAAAACATAATGTCAAACGATATGTGTCAATTTACAGCAGAATACCACTCTAATCAATTTCCTGACAAATATCAATCTGATTGTTCCATGTTACATAAGCAGCAAAACATTATAGAGATTGTGTAACTGACTGACCTTTATTTTATGTGGATAAATGGTTTAAGGCCTTGTCTTACAACCAGGACAAACAAAAATGTAAAATACACACAAAAAATAGAGAAAAAATAAACAGAAAAAAATACAGACAAGAGAGAGACGAAGAGAGACAGACACACATATAATTGTTACAAATTTGCCACTTACATCTTCAGTCTCCATGCTGTACTTGCGTTTGCGCCGACCCTTTCTGAGGGAGGGAGGAGTTTCAGGGGGTACCAGACCCTTGGCGATGGCTGCCGTGAACTCCAGGCGTCTGCGCTGCACGTTGTGAGCTTGCTCAATGATGCGTGAGCGGGGCGTGCGTAGATACAGTCGGTTGACCATCTGAGACAGGATCTCTGTGCACTCTTCCAACTCAGTCTGAGAATAGGAGGGGGGGGAAAAAACCATGTATAATCAGCATTTTTTCTTTCTTTATTTGGTGTTTAACGTCGTTTTCAACCGTTCAAGGTTATATCGCGACGGGGAAAGGGGGGAGATGGGATAGAGCCACTTGTTAATTGTTTCTTGTTCACAAAAGCACTAATAAAAAAATTGCTCCAGGGGCTTGCAACGTAGTACAATATATGACCTTACTGGGAGAATGCAAGTTTCCAGTACAAAGGACTTAACATTTCTTACATACTGCTTGACTAAAATCTTTACAAACATTGACTATATTCTATACAAGAAACACTTAACAAGGGTAAAAGGAGAAACAGAATCTGTTAGTCGCCTCTTACGACATGCTGGGGAGCATCGGGTAAATTCTTCCCCCTAACCCGCGGGGGGTTATAATCAGCATGAAACGCCTGTAACCTTTAAAGTGCTAAGCATTGAAAGTAATCTCAACCATCCATGGCAGATCAAAAACTGAAACTTTCAAGAAAGATGCTGCTTTAAAAATAGAATAGAAAATACACAGGCTGGTGAACACAAGAACCAATAATTATCCGTTTTACACCCAGTCTGATACAAAGTACTTTAATACAAACAAACAAAAAATTAAAAGTGAACCACACTATTATCCCCTAGTAAGAAGAAAACTGAAATGCTCTTACTTGCATAAATTCAAACACAATCTTCTTGTAGCCAGGGCCGTCTAGATAATACCCGTACACATAAGAACACTTGAGCACACGTCGAGCTTTCAGCAGCTGCCTTACTGCATCTTCAACAAATTGGGTTTCGGTTTTGGCTGTCGCTGAAAAAAGGTAAGATACACAGTGAGATGCTTCATAAACCCTGCTTGCTTGCTTGCTAACTTGCTCTTTCTGTCCCTAGTACTAGTGACTATTTGGGACATAAACCCTATAAATGTCTATCATTTGTACACAAAAGTTGTTTCACTTCGCCTGCAAAAAAAAGGTGCTTTCCTTCTAAAAGTCAGCAAAAAATTAAACAGCAGTAACATGTTCTTAAAAGTTTTACTGTCAATTTTCTCCCAGTTTCCATACTGACGTAAATGTTAATGATGAAAAAAAGTTTTCTGTAAACTCTGCATCTGATGTTTGAAAGAAAACTGACAAAAGGGTCAAATGAAACTGACCTATATCTGTAACAGCTTCAGCTAATTTCATCATCTTGTCTTTCGCCGTTTGAAGTAAGGGCTCTTCCAGCTGTAAACACAAACAACTCAAAATGAATCACTTTCTGCCTTTTCTGCTCATAAAAAGACAAGAAATCTTACATTATAAGTTGATCAACTGAAATGTCTGATAAAAAAAATTATATATGTATAGAAAACAAATAGATTGCGAATTCATGGCATACCCACCCCCCTCTCACCTATTTCACTCAACACCGTTAAAACCCCTACCCTCAACCCCACTGCTGGTTACACATTCCGAGCACAACAGGTAAACTAAAAACTGGATGCATGACAACAGAGAAGCACACACTAAAGCACTATTCACACAACAAAAATGTCCGTCACAACATACCTTGTAGCTGTTTTCATGATTTTTGAATCGCGTGTAGTAATGAACAAATCGATTCAGTTCTTGCATCCTGCAGTTCTTCTCCTCAGCCTGGAAGCAAGTCACACATGAATGATAGTAACAAGCATCTGGAGAGCAAGCTTAACAGTAAGACCACCCTTCTCAGACCCCCATTTTGAGACACCCCGCCCCCGCCCCCTTTAAGACCTTGCTTTCAGAGACTTTCTTCTGGCCCACGGGGACAACTCTGGACACCAAGCTGTGGGGCAGCACCCAGGACCTCAAACTGACAGCCCACTTTGTCAACATCATGGGCCAACCGGTATAGACACAACCATCATCGAACGCTGAAGAAGAAGAGACTTTCTGTTGAAAACTTTACCCAATTTTAAGATTACCTTCCTTTTAAGGCCTTCCTTCTTCTTCTTCTTCGTTCATGGGCTTAGACTCCCACGTTCACTCATGTTTTAAGCATGAGTGGATTTTTATGTGTATGACCGTTTTTACCCCGCCATTCAGGCAGCATACGCCGATTTCGGGGGACGCATGCTGGGTATTTTCATGTTTCTATAACCCACCGAACTCTGACATGGATTACAGGATCTTTTCCGTGCGCACTTGGTCTTGTGCTTGCGTGTACACACGAAGGGGGTTAAGTCACTAGCAGGTCTGCACATAAGTTGACCTGGGAGATCGGAAAAATCTCCGCTCTTAACCCACCAGGCGGCAGCGACCGGGATTCGAACTCACGACCTCCCGATTAGGAGGCTGACGTCTTACCACTGCGCCCGTCCTTTTAAGGCCTGATTTTCCCAGATTATTTGTGGTCTTAAAAGGGGGGTTCCTGATTTTTTTTTTTTTTTTATTTGCTTAACACCCAGCCGACCACGAAGGGCCATATCAGGGCGGTGCTGCTTTGACATATAACGTGCGCCACACACAAGACAGAAGTCGCAGCACAGGCTTCATGTCTCACCCAGTCACATTATTCTGACACCGGACCAACCAGTCCTAGCACTAACCCCATAATGCCAGACGCCAGGCGGAGCAGCCACTAGATTGCCAATTTTAAAGTCTTAGGTATGACCCGGCCGGGGTTCGAACCCACGACCTCCCGATCACGGGGCGGACGCCTTACCACTAGGCCAACCGTGCCGGTTGGGGTTCCTGATCCACTGTACCCAACTCCACCAACACTTTTGTCAACATCACCTATTTAAACCTCTCCCTTTGGTGTTTTTTTTTTTTTAATATTCAAAGGTGACCATCCCCTCAATGAAAACAGCAATACGAACAAAATACAAAGTCTCAAAGCAGCTGCCTTGGGGAAAAAAGACACACTTTTCTTTTGCTCTGTAAGGATTTATATTAAAATAATCAAAATCTTGTCATTCTTCTAGCTTGACGACAAAGCCTTTCATCAGAAAGACATTTTCATAGCAAGAACAGCCATGTAACTGCTTTAAAAAGGCACTTCTTCTTCTCCCACAGAATTTTGGTTTAAATACTGTAAAATTCGTGCTTCTTTTGCATGATATGCTTACATCAGTGACAAGTTCAGCGGCCTGCTCCTCCACTTTCTTGACTGCCTCGTAACGATTACATTTAAAATACCCTCCTGTGGACGAATTGTGTCTTTTCCATTGCTCCAGACACACCCAGCAAAAGTCATGCTTGCACTGAAATTCACAAGATGTGAAGATTAGAAAAGACATGGTGTCATATCATCTCTCTCTTTCTCTTTCGTTCCGTCAAACACACACAAACACACTCTCTCTCTCTTTACATGTATTTTCTCTCTCTCTCTCTCTCTCTCTCTCTCTCTCTCTCTCTCTCTCTCTCTCTCTCTCTCTCTCTCTCTCTCTCTCTCTCTCTCTCTCTCTCTCTCTCTCTCTCTCTCTCACCTTTGAACACTTCATATGGTTGCAACCCTCATTTTTCTGAATGGGTGATTTACAGTTGGGACAGGCTTTGGAGTTGGTCACAAGCCAAAGACAGTTTGCAGCCGTCTCTGTTTCATCTTCTGTGCCATTCACTGCAACATTTAATTAAGAAATGTCAGAAATTAATTCATGAAAAAATTCCAATACACCACAGCAAGCAGTCAGGGTACTCATTTTTGGGATGTAACCAAATGGAGGGATGGTCTTATCCTACGTAAAAGCATAGTCAGATCTGAGACGATCAGCAGAATTGTTTACATGGGAAGGGCTGTGCCTATAACTGAACACTTGGGCTGGAAGTAAGGTATGATGATGAAACACTCACAATTTTCTGGTTTGACATCAGCTATCTTTCTTTGCCATTTGACCCAGTTTTCACAGCTACAGGGTTCGTGTGCCTCTCCTATACACTCCCTGCAACACAATCAATGCCACACTGCTCAAGTCAACACATACACACATGTTCACAAAATGTACAAGTTCCTCCAAAAACCAGCAACAACAACAAATGTCCAAAGTGAAGCTTAAAGGTGTAACTAACATGCGACAGTGAAGCCAAGCCAACACAAATAATGACTGACTTTAAACAAAAAGAGTAAATGTTTCTAGAGTTGTCAAAAGATACTGGATTTCTATATCATGAATAAACTTTACTCGCTCAAAAGAAGACAAGGTTTACCAGCCTTCCACCAGTCCTCGTAACATCAAAATGTCAAAAGAAACAGAAACTCCTGTATATTTAGAAACAGTACGTCAGCAGGCTTGGAAAGAGGATACACCCCTGCAAACCAAACACTGGAGATCTGTCGATGACCTCCAGCAGATGGTTTACATCCAGACTGAGGATAATTGTATTTATCCCATGACCTGCCTCTTTGTCTCTGTTAGCTGTAGAGGGGATTACCGTATTTGACAGACTACAAGCCGCGACTTTTTTTAAAAAAAAAATCGCATTGCGGCTTATAAAAAGATGCGGCTAAAACGTTACCTAAACTTGAATAGCATTCACCTAATGGAAGTCGCCGCGGATTTTCATTTCGCTCGAGTAGCGATTACCGGTACTTTATTAGCTCTCTACTCAAGACTCGGCGCTTTTCTCTTTCTTTCGCGAATCTTCGTTTGTCAACAAGTCGTCGTGACAAGATAGCGTACAGAGAAACACCGGATGTATCAGGATCTCGCGCGCGTGAGATTTCGTTTTTTTGTGTCTCGCGATAGTTGGAGGAGCGAGAGCCGCCATGTTGTGTTTTCGTCTGCTCGAAATGTGCGCAAAAGTCGTAAATCATCCCCAAAAAGCTTATTCCGGGCCGGACTACATGTGTATGTTGGTTACAAATTGTGTGTGTAATATTTTTCTTCAAACTTTTTCACTTTTCTTCTTTGTTTCACTTGTTTATTCTCGGAGCCGATTTCGCCAAATACCGTACTTTCATTTGCCTGGTTGTTTTGATTGATTGACACGATCTGATTATATTTTTTTCGACGGCGGCTAATATAGTGACGCGGCCTATATGTGGCCAGAGGCTCGGTAATACCTGAAAATCGACCCTAGGGAAAATATGCACGATATTCAGAACTCGGAGTGTGTAACCTATATATCCAGCAACATTGAACACTGAAAAAATAGATGCTGTCTACCAAGAACAAACTCCCAGCACTTACCAGCAGAAGTAGTGACTAGCACCGCAGTCTACGCTGCGAGAAGTGTCGCTGGGTATAGACATTCTAGTCTGTGAATTGCTGGCGACCATGCCATCAATCTCTGGTAGCTTGACCGCTCGGCCACAGCCCGGGTAGGGGCACCACTTCATATCTGGATTGCTATCTACAAATGCCTGTTGTGAAAAATAAATCAGAAAATATGTATTATACTGATCAGTACATTCTGCAGTATTTGAAATCAGAAGTGCGCACATACACACACTGGGGATGAGTGGTATCAACATTTCTGTATTTTCCAAATTACTTCTTTTAGCCCAAACGAGAACTTTTATATAATTATTTCATTGAGAAAACAAGAAGAGCAAACGCTCGATCGAGTCACTTTCGCAGTTCTGAATATTATATGAGGCATCAGATGGACAGGAAGAAATTGCTATTCACAACACAATGAGTCACGTTCACATAAAATTTGAGCCCGGTCACTTTTATAGTTTCCGAGAAAAGCCCAACGTTAAGTTGTGTGTTGCCGAACAGAAAAGGCTAGTTATCTCCCTTGTTTTTCTGATAACGTTCGTAAAAGGCTACAGATGTAAATACTTTGATGTAAAGAATAATCCTACAAAGTTTCAATCACATCCGATGAACTTTGTCAAAGATATAAAATGTCTAATTTTTCCTTTGACGCTGACCTGTGACCTTGAAAAAGGTCAAAGGTCAACGAAACCATCGTTAAAGTGTAGAGGTCATTGGAGGTCACGACTAAACAAAATATGAGCCCGATCGCTTTGATAGTTTCCGAGAAAAGTCCAACGTTAAGGTGGTGTCTACGGACGGCCGGCCGGATGGCCGGCCGGACGGACGGCCGGCCGGCCGGACAGACTAACACTGACCGATTACATAGAGTCACTTTTTCTCAAGTGACTCAAAAAGAGGAAATAGTCAAACATTCACAAACTGTTGGGACCGCAACACGGTGGCCTAGTGGTAAGGCGTCCGCCCAGTGATCGGGAGGTCGTGGGTTCAAACCCCGGCCGGGTCATACCTAAGACTTTAAAATTGGCAATCTTGTGGCTGCTCCGCCTGGCGTCTGGCATTATGGGGTTAGTGCTAGGACTGGTTGGTCCGGTGTCAGAATAATGTGACTGGGTAAGACATGAAGCCTGTGCTGCGACTTCTGTCTTGTGTGTGGCGCACGTTAAATGTCAAAGCAGCACCGCCCTGATATCACCCTTCGTGGTGGACTGGGCGTTAAGCAAACAAACAAACAAACAAACAAACAAACAAACAAACTGTTGGGTAAATGAATCAGACATAATTATATGAATCTGCTGATCTTTAAAGTGAGCAAATGCTATTCAGCTGATAAAATTATTCCCCTTTGTCAAACGTACATCTTCATTCACCTTTTGTTTCTTTTCTTTATTTGGTGTTTAACGTCGTTTTCAACCACGAAGGTTATATCGCGACAGGGAAAGGGGGGAGATGGGATAGAGCCACTTGTCAATTGTTTCTTGTTCACAAAAGCACTAATCAAAAATTTGCTCCAGGGGCCTGCAACGTAGTACAATATATTACCTTACTGGGAGAATGCAAGTTTCCAGTACAAAGGACTTAACATTTCTTACATACTCCTCCGAAAACGGCGTATGGCTGCCTAAATGGCGGGGTAAAAAACGGTCATACACGTAAAATTCCACTCGTGCAAAAAAAACCGAGTGTACGTGGGAGTTTCAGCCCACGAACCCAGAAGAAGAAGAAGAAGATTTCTTACATACTGCTTGACCAAAATCCTTACAAAAATTGACTATATTCTATACAAGAAACACTTAACAAGGGTAAAAGGAGAAACAGAATCCGTTAGTCGCCTCCTACGACATGCTGGGGAGCATCGGGCAAATTCTTCCCCCTAACCCGCGGGGGGCCTTCATTCACCCCTTACTTTAAAATACCACACAGAGACATCAATGATGCTTGAGACTAGCACTTGCCAATGCTATTCAAATTTATCCGATAAGAGGACACCTCCCAATAAAGGACATCTAATTTTGCTTTGGGTATCATTTTGACCAAAATATACCCGTCATGAAAGGCCACCAAGACTCTCCGCTGGTCCAAAAGGTGTCCTTTCATCGCAGGTACCACTGAATGACCAAGCTACGGCCTTCATTCAAACCTGTAGTGAACCCCTACCTTGATGTCAAACTGCAGGTATCTGCGTGCCATGTCCCTGGACACAATGTTCTCGATGATTTCCACCGGGACCAGCATGCAACAGTTGTGACCAGGGCAGGTGATGTGATGGGCGTCTCCTTCTTGAATCTTCATGTTTAGATACCTGTACAAGAGCTCTGATTCAATATTGGGTTAAAAAAAAATTGAAAACAAAAAAGGTGAGAGAGAAAAATTAACAATGAAATAACAGTAAAGGCAAGGCTAGGAAACATGCTAAACAGAGGAGTACCAGCTAGCCCTGAAACCTTCAAAGACTGTTTCCGTCAAAATACTCTTCCAGCGCAAAACAAAAGTGGAGTCTGACATGTGAAAGAAGGAATGGATTCTTTCTTTACGCCGAAAATGCATGTTCCATGTGGTACCTCTAGCAATAATCATTACCCGATTTACCATTACTCTTGTCCCTGCTGAGGTAATCTTGCAAAGAAGAGTGTTAGTTTGCACTGAACATCATTTTCTTGTAAACAGTAAAACAAAACAAAAACTTTTAAGGCCCCCCCCACACCCACCCCACCCCATTTCAAGACTTGTTCTTTTCAGGCTTCTGTTTCTGTAAATTAACCTTCATTTTATTTTCAAGACTCCCTCCATTTTAGGACCCGATTTTCTCAGATTTTGAAGGTCTAAAAATCAAAGAGGGAAGGGGGAAGTTCACTGCACAGCTCTCCAGCCTTTTCCTCCCCTTATCATTTAGCTTTACAGATCTCTTCCCACAGCTCTCCAGCCTTTTCCTCCCCTTATCATTTAGCTTTACAGATCTCTTCCCACAGCTCTCCAGCCTTTTCCTCCCCTTATCATTTAGCTTTACAGATCTCTTCCCACAGCTCTCCAGCCTTTTCCTCCCCTTATCATTTAGCTTTACAGATCTCTTCCCACAGCTCTCCAGCCTTTTCCTCCCCTTATCATTTAGCTTTACAGATCTCTTCCCACAGCTCTCCAGCCTTTTCCTTCCCTTATCATTTAGCTTTACAGATCTCTTCCCACAGCTCTCCAGCCTTTTCCTCCCCTTATCATTTAGCTTTACAGATCTCTTCCCACAGCTCTCCAGCCTCTTCCTCCCCTTATCATTTAGCTTTACAGATCTCTTCCCACAGCTCTCCAGCCTTTTTCTCCCCTTATCATTTAGGTTTACAGATCTCTTCCCACAGCTCTCCAGCCTTTTCCTCCCCTTATCATTTAGCTTTACAGATCTCTTCCCAAGCACGACAGCATCTTATCAGCTCACCTTTGCCAACATGGCCGACAGAACTGATGCATGCAGGTCATGTGGACGGGCTCTTCAGCCAAGACGAAGATGCTCATGCAGATATTGCACTCTCCCTCTGCGGACGAGCCGCTGGCATGAGAAGGGCTGGGGAGGGGGCTGGCAAGACTCTCCTGGACTTCAGGCTTCTCGCTGAAGAGTGAACCAGGGGGAGTAACTCCACACTTGTGACAACAGGCCACTGGGTCCTCCATCCAGGCCTCCAGAAGTGTCTCCCTTGACCATTCTGTTTAACAGATACACTATACACTTAAACAGGTAAGCACAGTGCAGTAGACCTTCACATGAATATTAGACCCTTCTCACCAAAGCAAAGGCAATCTGGGACCAACACGGGGTAGAGAATACAACTGCTTCAACAGAAGCCAGTGACACACAAGAAGTTTCTGCCAAAAGAGCTTGCACACAAAATCTTACACAAGAAATCTTGAAACCCGCTCAGAAGCCAAAGCTTACCATGGTTGCGGAGCAGAGCCTCAGCAGTGAAGAGGGGTACACTAAGCATGTCAGCTGTCTCCACTAGTAGCTGATCCTTGGCCTCCTGTAAGTCCTGAGCTCTCAGACCGCAGTACTCCTCTATAGGGGGCAGGGGCTCTGTCTCCATGTCGTTCTGAAACAGAAACAGAGTGATGAAATAGTGGACAACACACACACAAACATGCGGTGGTGCCTGCCATGTGCAGCCCCTCTGATGACAGGACATCTTCTGTTGTCCCTGTTTGTCTATTAAAACAGTAGCAATAAAACTAATTAATTGACCTTCAAAATAAAGACAGGCCACAATTCAGCTCCAATCCATCTTACTATACCCTGGATACTGTCCCCTGATGTGCACTGTGTATCTCCCACCTGACCAAACCCAAGTCTCCCACTGCACGCCCTATAAAAACCCTGAGCAGTTGTCACAAGTGTTCAATCTGACTGCAAACCTTGAGCATGTCATTTCCCTCAAAAGCAAGCCATGGTGAAAGATTCTTTTGTGCACTGTACTAAGAGAACTTTGATGTAAAGTTAAAAATGTTTTTACCATGTATGACCATTTTTACCCCGCCATTTAGGCAGCCATATGCTTGGTATTTTCGTGTTTCTATAAACGACCATACTCTGACATGTCAGATGTCCACTCACGCAGGGGGCAGTACATTGCAGGCACTGCTGTACCACTGTGTATCAAACTGCATGTATCAACTTCCAGCCACACAGATAGACAGGAATGAAAGTTCAAAGAATTCAATATACAGGAAAACCCACTTCGGGGCTACTCTACAGTGAGTTTTTTAACGTTTTTTTCATCCATGACTTTCACATCCTTAATTGCTTGAAAATCAGGAAATAGTTCAGGGAATCATTCAGGAATTCCTGATTTCCTCATAGGAACTTTCATACACAAAAATAAAAGAGAAGTTTTCGTCAAACATAAAGGCACTGTACAAACTAATTCCGTGGTTCAATGTCAGTTTCAACTTTTAAAACTCTCCACCTATCTTGATCACCCATGGCACAAAAACAAATAACTAGTTCCGTGTAAGACATACTCGTGCAAAGCCACACAATAAAAAAATCTTTACATTTCAAATACAGAAATAAGAGCAAACCATCTTTGTCCATCTCAAACTACCTACTAGCCTGCTCTGATTATATATCATATGTCAACTGCCCCCCCCCCCCCCATGAATGACCTGGTTCAACACAATCTTCTTCTTCTTCTTTGTTCATGAGCTTTGACTCCTACGTTCACTCGTGTTTATAGCACGGGTGGATTTTTACGTGTATGATCGTTTTTACCCCGCCATTCAGGCAGCATACGCCGATTTCAGGGGAGGCATGCTGGGTATTTTCGTGTTTCTATAACCCACCGAACTCTGACATAGATTACAGGATCTTTTCCGTGCACACTTGGTCTTGTGCTTGCGTGTACACACGAAGGGGGTTAAGTCACTAGTAGGTCTGCACATAAGTTGACCTGGGAGATCGAAAAAATCTCCACTCTTAACCCACCAGCGACCATGATTCAAACTCACGACCTCCCGATTAGGAGGCCGACGGCTTACCACCATGCCACTGCGCCCGTCCAACACAATCAATAAAGCCTTTCAAAAACTCACAGAGAAAACTATCTTTGACTCCAGAAATCGAGCTATCTTGTCATGGTGGCTCTTCTCAGCAGATTCACATGGTGTCCAGTTGTCCTCATTCTCCAGTGACAAGGGGGCACCATGCTGCACTAAAATCTGAGTAACAGAAAAAATAACATCTCGGTTAGTGAACAACAGTTATCCAAAACCAGAATGAAAAAAAATTAAGGTGCATATATATTTGTTTCAAATTTGAGTAACATATTACATGCAACAATGTTCAATTGTTGTTGTTTCTTTGTTTTTTTGTAATGAAGTCAAGAAATTGTACAGAATTTGCATCAAACAGCATATTTGCAACAACAATATCATAGAATCTGCAACAGTGAACGAAGAAGAATAGAATCTGCAACAGCCTGTGCCAACATAGTGATCTTTCAGCTGATTACAGCTGCATAAAAATGTGTCCGTTTGGTGCACAACAAGAAAAACATGAAGCACACACCTCGACGCATTCCTTGAGACCAGACGCAGCAGCATAGTGCAAAGCTGTGTTTTTCTTCTGCAAAACAAAGGAAGAAAATAAAACTTAAAACTTGAAAATAAAACTAAAGTTATACAGTGGAACCCCCCTTTTAAGACACCCCCCTCCCCCCCTCCCCCCCCCAAATTCAAGTCTCCCTCCTTTTAAAACCTTATTTTCTCAGACTCTCTGTTCATAACCTCTGTAAAATTACCCCCATTTTAAGACTTCCACCTTTTCTCAGACTCTCTGTTCATAACCTCTGTAAAATTACCCCCATTTTAAGGCTTCCACCTTTTCTCAGACTCTCTGTTCATAACCTCTGTAAAATTACCCCCATTTTAAGGCTTCCACCTTTTCTCAGACTCTCTGTTCATAACCTCTGTAAAATTACCCCCATTTTAAGACTTCCACCTTTTCTCAGATTTTTGGAGGTACATGTATTAAATGGGGGGTTCCACTGTATCAACAATAAGGTACACAACTTCTGTTTGGTTTGGTTTAGAAACAAATATATTTAGACAGCAGTCAAAGACTGAAGGTAAATTACTTGCTGTTGACTCAAATAACATAATAAGGAAATCATCATACAGTCGAACCTCGCCTGACCACCACCTCTCAATAACGTCCACCTGCCCATTGAGACCACCAACAAGTATCTCCAAACTTTTTTTTCTCACCTTTTATAGCGACCACCTGTCTATAACAACCACTTTTGGGGGTCCCCTTGATTAGTTACTATAGACAGGTTCAACTGTAGCAGCAGAGTTAAACATTCTTACATTTACAAAAGAGCAAGAAAACTGAAACATACCTCGTCTGCAGCGCCAAGATCTATTCTCTCCACCTGCCCTTCCTGTAAGGTAGCTCCCCGCCAGTTAAGTATCATGTTTAGGCATTCCACACGCCTCTTCTGAACATTGTAGAACTGGGAGTTTTTCTCCATGCATGCACAGTGCAAGGCTGTCTCTTTCTTTGCATTTGTCTTATTGGGATTCCCTCCCTTGTCATAGAGAAATAATCTGCAAACAAAAAAGTGTTACTCTCATAAGTTTACTGTTTTTGTAAACACTCATTCCACCCCTGTAAGCATAGCTGCCAACCCCTGTGAAGCCCAAAGAGTAACATTTTCCGGCATTTTTGAATTTTTAGAGTAGCAATTGGTGTTTAAGCGTAGCATTATCTTCAATTTGAATTGCACACCCGCATATATGCCATCTAAAACTTTGATAAGAATAAATATGTTTAGTAACCTCATTTACACCAGGGAACCTTTTCGTTCATGGGCTGAAAATCCCACGTTCACTCATGTAAGCACAATTAATTAATTTGGTCATTTGATCGACGAAAATGATGAGGAAAGCATGTTTTCCTTCTAAAACCAACATAAATGAAAGGCATCATTCCGTAACTTTCCACGGTATCTACACTGAGTTGTTGTGCTTAAAAGAGCAAGTTCGGCAAAATTAGAGGCTTAAATCGCAGTGGATTCCAACAAGTGGACTCTGAGCTGCGAAGTAACAACGCTAAACTGAGTTCAACATTACCCATACACGCAAAGTCCGTCGAATTCTTCAGCAAAAATCTTTGAAAATGATTCGCCCGCTTTGGCGTGGAAACTGCACCATTATTACCCTTCCGTTTTCTCAGTTTTATTCTGCCTCCCATTTACACTTCAAACACTGTGCAAGGGTCAATCTAAAATATGCAGACTACGAGTCCACAACTGAATTGCACATTTTAATCAAATTCCTGATTGTCCCAGAGAGTCACCGGAAAGGCGAATGCTGGCAACAAAATTCACGATTGGCTAAGCAAGTCATGTGGACAACCTCGATCAGTCATATCGGAGTTGTTCCCATCGTTCGGTACTTGGCTAGTTGCGCTATGTTCATTGTTGATTGTCGAGCGATAAGTGGACATTTTGCATGCCTGTCATTTTGTTGTTGAGCGTAGCAGTTTTGGGCTTAGCGTAGCAGCATAGCAATTGCTGCAAAATCATAGTATGCTACGCCGAAATCGTAGCAGTTGGCAGCTCTGTGTAAGTAATGCAATTGCAAATAATTAATCAATGAGAATTTTAGGGAGTCACTTGGACCCACAGATTCTATACGCTGAATAGCTTTACAAACTGTTAGTGACAAATAACCTTAAGAAACTTTCATTCAGGGGTAGAATGAGTAAGATTATATATCTCCACTCCAACCCCACCCCCTCCCAACCAGAACACAACCATACCGTAATAATGTTTTCATGCCATGCCGCGCAGCATAGTGCATCGGCGTTTCGTGCTGATGTGAGTCGCCATAGGAACAGTTGGGGTCAAGGGCTTTCTGGAGGTCAGAGTTGTTAGTGTACAGCTGCAGAGCCTGCACTTCATCCCCACTCTGCAGGTGCTTGCGGAACTTGGAGGAGGAGCTGCCCATTTTTTCCCGCTCAGGTGACGAATGGCTTCGGAAGCAGGTGGGTGCAGGAGATGCCCGGCTCAAAGTGCCCTAGCTGCTTTCCAGTGCCAAAAAAGATAGTCAGGTGCCCAGGTGTGCTCCAAAGGGCACAGGCTGCCTTCAGAGCCTTGCTGTTAACAAGCCTGAAGACACATTTTAAAGACAAGAATGAAACCTGCTTACAAGTAAAACTGTACTTTCTTACTATTTATGGGCTGCAGTGGTACAGTGGACCCTTCTCCCACTTTTTTAAGACCTACAAAAATCTGAGATTTCTTAAAAACAAAAGAGGTTAGAAAAATTTAAATGGAGGTAAATTTACAGATGTTTGCAGACAAATCTGGAAAACCATGGCAATAGGGGGGGAACGGTCTTAAAACTTGCACTGTATCCCCCTTTGGTTTTAGGACTCCTAGATCTAATACCTGCCCCCTATCAAGAGTAACAAGAAAAGCAAGCGCTTAATATGACTACCCTTCGTCATGTCCCATTACAATCACTAAATTACAGTGGAACACCATCACCCCCACCTCCTAAGAACCCCCCCCCCCCCCTTTAAAGACCCTGTTTTCTCAGATTAGAAAAGAACGGTTCCACTGTATATGAATCAAAACTATTTGCTAATCTACCCACATAAATAATTGCCCCAAACTTTATCTTGATCCTAATGTGACCTGACATATCAATTCATTTAGTCATTCAATCCTATAAACAAGCTTACACCACCCCCATCCCCCATCCCACCATCATCACTAATCTCAGACTCATACCCTCTACATTTTGAGTGAGAGAGCAAAGAGAAAATAACACAAAAACCATTATAATTGTTTTTGGACCCAGTTGCATCCAAGTTGACAGGATTATTACTGGGCTGGCCAAGACAAACAAAATTTGTTCTGACACTTGATTGATCTCATTTCGGACACAATGACATCATAGCATGGTGTCATCACCACTTGTCTAGCCAAAAGTAAATCACCCCAGACATCAAGCTGTGACCTCAATTCAAACAATGAGGAAGTGGAGACTTATTCCCTTGATAGCTCAGTGGATATTTTTACTTTTAGTAGTACAGCTATTGTGTTTTCAGCGTAGCAATAGGGCCCGATATTTAGACGAGACAAGTATTATGCCGACGAGTCGCATTATACTCGTTAGAGTCTAAATATCGGACCCTATTGCTACGCTGAAAACAAAATAGCGTTTATATAGCTATTCTGACATTAAATTCTGTGTTAAAATCATGTTTTTGTCAGCAACAAGTACCAGAATGGTCCATGTCGTTGATTGCAGACGACGGTTCCCTTTCCGCATGAAGCCACGGAAATAACCGAACATTGAAAAACCCACGGACATGTATTACGGAGAAAACTCGAGATAACCGGATGTTTAGCATTACGTCAATAAGCTAGGAATCAGATGACGTCATGACGTATCATGCTTGCCTACGTAGATTGTATGTTCGAAAGTCTGACTTCTGTTGGGAATTCGCGTGGTGAAGACTAAATCTGTAGATGATAAGAGAACAAGGATTGTCTCAGAAGAAACGACTAAATGTTTGAGACCAGTAACTTCATTTCAACATTGCACTATACAATGGACGTTCTATGTGACAGGAGAGTTTGCTGATTTTGTGTTAAACATTGGAGAGATCGTCTGCTAGAATCAGAGATAGGTCGCTTCAGATTGCAGCTTCTGGAAATTTGCAAGGTTTGTTGCCTGTTAAAGAACTGGATTTTACACGTAATGTATGTCATGTACATTAAGAAACAACAAAAACACACACAAAGCAAATGGCATCGTCTGTCGACTTGTCACATGAACAAACCTGGCGAGGTATGCGTGTACTTTATACACGTGGAAGAAACCGGAACCATGCGTCTTTGTTATTGCCAATATGCTTTTGGATATTGGCAAAAATGGCCGACTTCCATAGCATTATGCTTTGATGATCGGAAAAGGGATGTGTGAGACCATCCAATCACAGCCCCCGAATTCCCCCACGTGTCCATCAGAATAGCTATATTGTTGGATCTTTTCGAGCCAACATTTTCATGCTGTGATCTTGAAATTTGATGAAAACCAGCTAAATCTGTGTCATGTCTGAAGATCATCAAATCCTACAAGTACAAGTGTGTGAAATTTGGTGGCTTTAGCAATAAAAAAATAAAAAAATTTAAATCCTCAATGTTAAGTTTTATTAACCGAACATGACCCCGCTGTAACCCCAAAATGTGAGGAGAGTCAACCAAACTGGGGTCATGTCAGGAAATCTTCAAACCCTAGAAGTGTGCAAAGTTTCAAAGCTCTAGCTTTCATGGCCATGAATATCGAACGCAGAAGAAGAACAACAAAGCTAAATAGATTCAAAAACATTCGAGATAAACTCAACTTTAAAATTGTTGTTTATGGACGGCTTTCCGGCCGACCTGACACTGCTCATTCCTAAGACTCTCCTGATCACTCAGAGGAGTCAATAAAACCCTTTCTCAGAGTTTCTGCTCATTATATTATAACGCCAGTACATTCATTTTCATTTTAAGACTTCCCCTCTTTTAAGACCCAATCTTTGGAGGTCATAAATATAAACAGGCTACCACTATACTTGTATTTTAAAACTTCACTTGCACCAACTAGGCTGAAGTGAAAAAAGTCATGTAAAGTCAAACCTACTGCAGTTAGAGTTAGAAGTTCTGTATTTTTGTCTAAACCCTGCAATTTGTGACAAAAGACTCACATACTGCAGTGTGTGGGAAAGTTAAGTAGCCTTGCATTTCTGTTCTGAACTCTTGACACTTTAGGTATCAGCCAGAGCAAGAGGTATCAGCCAGAGCAAGAGGAGACTCGTCCCTAACTGATGTATGCATGAAAATGAACCTCAGACTACTTGGTACAGATCAATCCATAAATGTCACTGTGTGCATTTGGTACCTATACTAGCTGTGCAATTTGATCTGCATATGGTTGTGTTGATGTCACTATTATCTGATAAATGCTTTGAAACCTAGATAGCCTAGATGTGAAACATATTCATGATAATTAATATTGCTTATTAAAAGTAAAACTAAATTTGTTGACTAAAATGCGAACTGCATCACTCTCACTGATGAAGAAAACACCATGGAATGTTTGACTGCATATATCCTTATATAAAAATAAACTGGAGGTGCTTGCTGTTGCTTTTATCATTTTATCAGATAATGAGAGATTATCATGACTGGTCTTGAAAGTAATTAAAACTGGGTGGTTTAAATGCAGTAGGTAAGTGCATGTGTACGGTATTGTATATAATCACCCCACCATGCCCCATGTCTCCTAAATCAGCTGGGTTATGTGCACTTGTTACATCATAGATCATAGATGGAAGGGGCAAGTAACCGTCAGTTTAGAGAAATGACACAAAGGACACACTCTGCAACTATAGACATGACACACTCTGCAACTAGACATGTATACCACTACCAGCTCTAATTTTGTACTGATGTGCACATGTATGTGTCTAAGTTAAACATAGTATCTACGTACAAACTCATTTAAAATCCGAATCGGAAAGAATCGCAGACACATCCGCCCACAAAACAAAAACAAAAAGAAACCCGCTGGGTCAGACAGGGGCAGTCCTTTTGGCTTTTCGAATTGATAAGCAGAGCTAAAATTACCTGACCACAATGGGTAAAACATCTCAGTCACATCATCTGGACATTTCATGAAAATGCAGCCAGCTAATAGTTTGGAATAGTTATGGATTACGGCCAAATTGTTTCGTTTGCATGTAATGCCAAAGGTTGTCCTACTTCGCACATCCTGCAGTCTACCCAGACACAACAGTACGGCAGGCATGCTTTTGTTTACGTCTGCTGTCTGTCCACTCCAACCCCCTTTGTTCGGAAGACAGATTTGCCTTCGTCTTTGCTATGGAAACCAGTGTCGTTAATGGTCAATGTGCATGTCAAGATGAGCAACCTACCTGCCAGTCCTAGAGCTGTCTGTGAGCACTCATTAATCGACAAAATGCAAAGAAGCAGAATGTCTCCCGTTCTTTCATTTCGGGCACCTGTGCTTTGATCTGCCTTTTCAGCGGAAGTAGCCGAGCAACTGTCGGACACTAACGGAAACAGCCGATTGGTACCGTTGTCGAGGTACTTTCCACTAACCGTACTTTACACAAACCATTTTCGATTCCAAGACCGCCGGTTCCTTGAAAAATGGCGATCTAGCTAATGCATAAAACTATGTCCTTATGTATGCGTGAACATTTTGCTGACGTCATATTTTTATTTGCTTCCAACTCGTACTATTTTGGGCAGGCCGTCGCTATTATTAGAAATCACAGCTTTCGTCTGTATCTTTGAGGTCAAGTTCGGTCGGAACGCAAGCACTCGCCGAGCAGGCTGCTCTGTTCTGCAGCAGGGGCATGTCATGGAGACACAACGAATACATTGCGTAAGACCTTATAAAAATCGATTGTAAAACCCCCTGAGGGCTTTTGCAGCTAAATGTGTATCGATCGCACTTGATGCGGACTGGCAGTTTGCTGATTCGTGATATTTCCAAACGCAACTGAAGTCTGCTGCCGCTGTTATTCCGGGTTCGATTGAGTCAAGCATGACGAATAACTTGTCAGTTTTCAAGTCTGTTCCTGATGTAATGTCCCCGAACGCCCCCTCCCCCCGCGCTGAAAGTCAGTGACGGTCCCCGTGGGACGTTCAGTCTTGGTTAACCCGTGTTGCGACCCATCTCGTCATCGGCGCTTTTCCGGAAATGACCTGCGCATTGTTGGAATTCCAACAATGTAGGAATTCCAACTTTGCGCTACGCGATTCTAGAAATGTACCGCGCGCATAGTGAGAATTCTGCTCTTTCTTAGAATGCGATGTAAAATGATACAAGTCATTATGGCCTATGATGATCCTTGTGTTTTAAAGTGATCAATGCTTAGTCTTGAAAAAGCAGATGCATTGTATAACGCACCAAACCAACCGAATTACAAAAAGCAAAAACACTTTTGATAACTTCGGCGGGCTGTAACAACACAGTTCAACGACCCATCCCACTCGACCAAAACGCACCAATTTTACGTAATTTTTCACGTTTCAGATCTTACATTTTACAACACAACATAGAGTGTTCCGATATAACTTTTCACTGCATGGTAACTATCGATTGTAATAACTTTTTACTCAGTCTTAACTGATTATATATTAAACTCACAGAGATGCAGAGACAGCATTACGTCCCTTTACTGAGTAGGCTCTTGTCACTGCATGGTAATCTAGGCTCTTGAAACGTAATCCCAGAGCAAGTCTGTGCGCTATATTGATGTGATTGATTGTTCAGTGCAAAATGTTGATTCAAATTAAAGATGATTTCAGCCTGTTGTAACAAACTAACACTCTACTCTGAGAAAAAAACAAAATCATTGTGTTCAAAATAGATCGAGACAGCAGCAACTAGCTAGCTGCATGCGCTGAGTGTCTGAGAGAATTGTTACACAGTGTACCCCCACACCCCCAATTCAAGACTTCCCCTGTATAAGACCTTGCTTTTTCATATACCTTATTCATGACCTGTGAAAAGGGTATACTTTTTTGTGCCAGTCGAAGGGTTGCCATTTCTAGAACGAGGCAGCTCGTTTCCGGAAATGCGGCGCTTTGTTGGAAATCAAATGAGGTTTCGGGAAATCCCGATTATTCCAACTCTGCCCCGGATTCTTACTTTGCGCCCAACAACCCGAAACTGAAATGCCCCCGGCGGCCCTTCTGGGTATCATGGGGATGGAACTCCTAAATCAGTGTGGTCTCCCATTCACGCATTTACTGAGTCCCTCTTTTGCTCACATACTAATCACAGTCCCCACGGCACTTATTATTTTATCGGCCTTGACACTGCAAAGGGTAAAACTGAAAAAATCTCAGAACAGGCCTTAAAAAAATCAGGCCCTATCATCAGTTTTATTTTCAAGAAAAAACGCCTGATTTCTAAACTTAAGGCTTTATTTTTTTTAACGCCTTATTTTTAAGGCCCAATTATTTCTTTAAGATCTTATTTCAGAATATTGGAAATAAGTCCTGAAAAAATAAGGCCAGTATTTTTCTAAGGCCGTAGTTTTTCTGTCTTCAAGTACAGAGACAGAAAGACTGAGCCGGAGTGGGAGAGAGAGACGCGGCAAATGAAAAGCGGATATCTAAAATAAATAAAGCTACAAACTCAGTTTGAAAATATGGGTACGTTGTTGGTGTTTTAACATAGAGGGGGAATCGAGACGAGGGTCGTGGTGTATGTGTGTGTGTGTGTGTGTGTGTCTGTCTGTGCGTGTGTGTGTGTAGAGCGATTCAGAGTAAACTACTGGACCGATCTTAATGAAATTTTACATGAGAGTTCCTGGGTATGATATCCCCAGACGTTTTTTTCATTTTTTCGATAAATGTCTTTTATGACGTCATATCCGGCTTTTTGTAAAAGTTGAGGCGGCACTGTCACACCCTCAATTTTCAATCAAATTGATTGAAATTTTGGCCAAGCAATCTTCGACGAAGGCCGGACTTTGGTATTGCATTTCAGCATGGAGGCTTACAAATTAATTAATGACTTTGGTCATTAAAAATCTGAAAATTGAAATTATTTTGTATAAAATGATCCAAAATTACTTTTATCTTATTCTTCATCATGTTCTGATTCCAAAAACATATAAATATGTTATATTCGGATTAAAAACAAGCTCTGAAAATTAAAAATATAAAAATTATGATTAAAATTAAATTTCCGAAATCGATTTAAAAACTATTTCATCTTATTCCTTGTCGGTTCCTGATTCCAAAAACATATAGATATGATATGTTTGGATTAAAAACACGCTCAGAAAGTTAAAACGAAGAGAGGTACAGTAAAGCGTGCTATGAAGCACAGCGCAAACAGGCTCGTAACTTTCACTGTCTTTTGCACTAGCGGCGGACTACGTTCAGTTTCATTCTGTGAGTTCCACAGCTTGACTAAATGTAGTAATTTCGCCTTACGCGACTTGTTACATTTAGTCAAGTTTTGACTAAATGTTTTAACATAGAGGGGGAATCGAGACGAGGGTCGTGGTGTATGTGTGTCGGTGTGTGTGTGTGTGTGTGTCTGTCTGTGCGTGTGTGTGTAGAGCGATTCAGAGTAAACTACTGGACCGATCTTTATGAAATTTGACATGAGAGTTCCTGGGTATGATATCCCCAGACGTTTTTTTCATTTTTTCGATAAATGTCTTTGATGACGTCATATCCGGCTTTTTGTAAAAGTTGAGGTGGCACTGTCACACCTTCATTTTTCAATCAAATTGATTGAAATTTTGGCCAAGCAATCTTCGACGAAGGCCGGACTTCGGTATTGCATTTCAGCATGGAGGCTAAAAAATTAATTGATGACTTTGGTCATTTAAAATCTGAAAATTGTCATTGAAATTATTTTTTTTATTAAACGATCCAAAATTACTTTTATTTTATTCCTCAACATATTCTGATGCCAAAAACATAAAAATATGTTGTATTCAGATTAAAAACAAGCTCTGAAAATAAAAAAATATATAAATTATGATTAAAATTAAATTTCCGAAATCGTTTTAAAAACAATTTCATCTTATTCCTTGTCGGTTCCTGATTCCAAAAACATATAGATATGATATGTTTGGATTAAAAACACGCTCAGAAAGTTCAAACGAAGATAGGTACAGAAAAGCGTGCTATGCAGCACAGCGAAACCACTACCGCGCTGAACAGGCTCATCAGTTTCACTCCGTTTTGCATAAGCGGCGGACTACGGTCATTGTGAAACAAGAAGGGCAAAGCCCATACGACTCACATGCTTGACCTTGACTTGACCTTCAGGGTCAAGGTCAAATAACTAAACCTTACCTAGCAATGACATCATACACTAAGAACTGCTTTACACATTTTTCCTACCAAAATACATGTGACCCAAGGTCAAGGTCATCCAAGGTCATGCAACACAAAGCTGTTAATTCAAGACATAGGAAGTACAATGGTGCTTATTGGCTTTCTACCATGAGATATGGTCACTTTTAGTGGTTCACTACCTTATTTTGGTCACATTTCATAAGGGTCAAAGTGACCTTGACCTTGATCATATGTGACCAAATGTGTCTCATGATGAACGCATAACATGTGCCCCACATAATTTTTAAGTTTGAAACAGTTATCTTCCATAGTTCAGGGTCAAGGTCACTTCAAAATATGTATACAATCCAACTTTGAAGAGCTCCTGTGACCTTGACCTTGAAGCAAGGTAAACCAAACTGGTATCAAAAGATGGGGCTTACTTTGCCCTATATATCATATATAGGTGAGGTATTGAATCTCAAAAACTTCAGAGAAAATGGGAAAAATGTGAAAAATAGCTGTTTTTTAGACAACATTTATGGCCCCTGCGACCTTGAAGCAAGGTCAAGATGCTATGTATGTTTTTTGGGGCCTTGTCATCATACACCATCTTGCCAAATTTGGTACTGATAGACTGAATAGTGTCCAAGAAATATCCAACATTAAAGTTTTCCGGACGGACGTCCGGACGGGGGGGGACGGACGGACGGACGACTCGGGTGAGTACATAGACTCACTTTTGCTTCACATGTGAGTCAAAAATGCAGTGCGTTCAGTTTCATTCTGTGAGTTCCACAGCTTGACTAAATGTAGTTATTTTGCCTTACACGACTTGTTTTACATTTAGTCAAGTTTTGACTAAATGTTTTAACATAGAGGGGGAATCGAGACGAGGGTCGTGGTGTATGTGTGTGTGTCTGTCTGTGCGTGTGTGTGTGTAGAGCGATTCAGACCAAACTACTGGACCGATCTTTATGAAATTTAACATGAGAGTTCCTGGGTATGATATCCCCAGACGTTTTTTTCTTTTTTTCGATAAATAATTTTGATGACGTCATATCCTTTCTTTCTTTCTTTCTTTATTTGGTGTTTAACGTCGTTTTCAACCACGAAGGTTATATCGCGACGAGGGAAAGGGGGGAGATGGGATAGGGGAAAGGGGGGAGATGGGATAGAGCCACTTGTTAAGTGTTTCTTGTTCACAAAAGCACTAATCAAAAAATTGCTCCAGGGGCTTGCAACGTAGTACAATATATGACCTTACTGGGAGAATGCAAGTTTCCAGTACAAAGGACTAAACATTTCTTACATACTGCTTGACTAAAATCTTTACAAACATTGACTATATTCTATACAAGAACCACTTAACAAGGGTTAAAGGAGAAACAGAATCCGTTAGTCGCCTCATACGACATGCGGGGTGCAGAGAAATAAGGATGTGGAAAAGAAGACTTTTGGTAAGTGAAATAAAGGTGATGGATCCAGTCAGGTAGAAATAAGACAACAAGAAAAGAATTGGAAAACTGCAGGGAATAGTAGGGAGAGTTTTCTTGGAAGGAAATATAGGTGAAAGGACTGGTAAGGCAGAAATAAGACAAAAGAAGAGAAGAAACAGAACCGTTAGTCGCCTCTTACGACATGCTGGTTAGCATCGGGTAAATTCTTTCTAGTCCCAACCAATATGGGACTCCCCCTAACCCGCGGGGGGTACGTCATATTATCCGGCTTTTTGTAAAAAGTTGAGGTGGCACTGTCACACCCTCATTTTTCAATCAAATTGATTGAAATTTTTGTAAAGCAATCTTCGACGAAGGCCGGACTTCGGTATTGCATTTCAGCTTGGTGGCTTAAAAATTAATTAATGACTTTGGTCATTAAAAATCTGAAAATTGTAATAATTTTTTTGTTTGTATATAAAACGATCCAAATTTACGTTCATCTTATTCTACATCATTTCCTGATTCCAAAAACATATAAATATGTTATATTTGGATTAAAAACAAGCTCTGAAAATTAAAAATATAAAAATTATGATCAAAATTAAATTTCCAAAATCGATTTAATAACAATTTCATCTTATTCCTTGTCGGTTCCTGATTCCAAAAACATATAGATATGATATGTTTGGATTAAAAACACGTTCAGAGAGTTAAAAAGAATAGAGATACAGAAAAGCGTGCTATATCCTCCTCAGCGCAACCGCTACCGCGCTTTTCTGGATTGTTAATTTCACTGCCTTTGCCACGAGCGGTGGACAGACGATGCAACGAGTGTACGGTCTTGCGGAAAAAATGCAATGCGTTCAGTTTCATTCCGTGAGTTCGACAGCTTGACTAAATGTTGTATTTTCGCCCTACGCGACTTGTTTTCCTTCCTCATGATTCCACGTTGTCACAGGTGCTTTCCCGAGACTGATATGCCTCGTATCGAGCATAAAAAACAGCCGAGGGTCACGTGGGGTGAGAGAGGAAGAGGGGGATCTGAAGAAAGGTTTTGTTGGACCTCTGAAAATGTTTTAGTCTGGATCATTCTCCCTGCTCGGAGGTACATTTAAGCAAAGCCCCGACATTCTGTACACATGATTCTCATTATGGTTTCGTCAATACTAACCACACATGAGAATACTCGCATATTATCCACGATTGGAGGAAACTCAACCAACTTGCTGAAACAACCACATCATCAGATGGTAAAAATGTTAGTGTTAAGACTGCAGTTTAGTCACCCGAGTTTTGAAGTGAGAGCAGCTAATGTTAGAGCACACAAGAAAATTCTCGTATTAGTTCTGCGAGTCTGCAAACATGTTTTTCTCTGTCGTGCCGAAAGATGAAGACCTGTAACTTACGCGTGGTAACGTTGGAAAAAAGAATGACTGAGTGGAAGATAATAATTCACCTCGAAGAATTCTCTCCCCTTTGTGTCGAGACAAAGACCAAGTCTGGCTTCATGTGTAGCTCCATGTTTGGCCAGAGAGCAAAAAGTAGTTCGCCAGACAGACTCATGTTTCAACGGCAATATGTTTGCCAAATTAAAGCAGCCACCCTCTTACCCACTGGCTTTAGGCAAGGCCGGACTACCAGGGGGGGGGGGGGGGGGGGGGGGGGGTTATGGGGGTTGCGCAAACCCCCCCCCCCCCCCAGCCTAAACATGTACCTCACTTATTTAAAACATTTTTTGTTATTGTTTATTTTATGCCGTTTCATGCAAGGAGCGACCATTTTCCTATCTCAGAATATGACCTACCCATCAGCTTCAAAGCCCCCTGACCCCCACAAGGGGCTCTGCCCCTTGACCCCGCCAGGGGGAACATCCCCCTGGACCACCGCTGGCAACACCCCCCCCCCCCCTCCTCTTAGCCTAGTCCGGCCCTGTTAGGTATGTTCAACGGAATAAGGTCCATGCCCAAGGTGAGACAGAAACAAGCACAGCGTCTATAGTTCATTCTGTACTTCCATCAGGATGACACTGATAACCTGTAACACTGATAACCTGTAACACTGATAACCTGTAACACTGATAACCTGTAACACTGTCCTTGGGCTAGAGTTCTACCAAGAAGGTCATAAGCTTTGTCATTTGACGTTGAGAGAGAGAGAGAGAGAGAGAGAGAGAGAGAGAGAGAGAGAGAGAGAGAGAGAGAGAGAGAGAGAGAGAGAGAGAGAGAGAGAGTACACATGTAAACACTTTTCATGTTAGTGAACATTTTATTTTTTCAGTAAAATCAGTACATTTCATTTCATGTAAAACCCAGTTCTATTAAAGGCACATTCCTTCCCATTAAAAGTTTGGTTCTCTGTTTTAGACAGGGGGTAAGAAGAATATCATCCATTTAGACATTCCAAAATTCAACACCCTGATTGCTTGCTGTGGTGCTTTGGCATTTTTTGACGAATCAATTTCTGAAAAAACCAGTGAGTGCCTTTTACAAAATTAATGCATTGTTTCTTTCTTTATTTGGTGTTTAACGTCGTTTTCAACCACGCAGGTTATATCGCGACGGGGAAAGGGGGAGATGTGATAGAGCCACTTGTCAATTGTTTCTTGTTCACAAAAGCACTAATCAAAAATTTGCTCCAGGGGCTTGCAACGTAGTACAATATATTACCTTACTGGGAGAATGCAAGTTTCCAGTACAAAGGACTTAACATTTCTTACATACTGCTTGACTAAAATCTTTACAAAAATTGACTATATTCTATACAAGAAACACTTAACAAGGGTAAAAGGAGAAACAGAATCCGTTAGTCGCCTCTTACGACATGCTGGGGAGCATCGGGTAAATTCTTCCCCCTAACCCGCGGGGGGAGTTTATTAATGCATCAACAAATGCCACTGGGCACAGAGCACCCAGGCTTTTCAGTCTTGGTAGGTGTCCAAGTGGAGGGATGGTCTTACCCCATGTGAAAAACCCTGGCCACATCTGAGATGGTGAGCCGAACTTTTCATGGGAAGGTATTTGTCTTTAAGTAACACACAAAGTAACAAACAATGAAAAAATGTATCTTTAACCAAACTTCCAAAATATTTGAATTGTACAGTGTACTCCATTGCACACACTGCAAATAACAATTCCTATCAGGGATTGCAAATTTCCTGTCAGTAAGTCAGCAGACTTCATGCACTGACGTTAAATTAACAACACTATCTTTCAGGTGCTCAGCATTAAATTAATTCAGGTACTGTGTAATACATGTACAGCAAAAGGTAATAACAAAATGATTCAATCATTTCCAGGTTACCTACTTGGTTAAAAACTCACAAGAGAAACTTCGGTCATTTTGTATGCATAAAATGATAATTATTTCACACTGTATGCTAGATTATTTTTAATTATTTCATTCATTCACATGTGTGCTGGCACCTACATCAAAAAAAAGAAAGAAAAAGAAAGAAGAAAGGGTTATATGAGAATTAAGAAATGTGCAATTACACAATATTCAGTTTGTATTGTCATCAAATACCAGATCAATTAATCACACGCACACACACTAACATACAAAGATACACACCAGGTACAACACTTGGGTCTTTACAATTCATGATCTTCACACTACACATCAAGGTCTTCCAGTTTATATGACCTTGAACCAAATTGACTAAAATTGAAGACAGCAAACGAAAGAAAAGAGTGTGAAAAGAGTAGAGAAAGAGACTAGTCTGTTAAAATACACAGTACAAATTACAATACTTATGTGCATCTTTATTATCAGTTAAAAGGTTAACAATCAGGTGCCCTGCAGCAGTGTTGTTCCGAAGCCACGGTCTGCAGGCATTGACGCATACTATTTTGATCTGACGCATTGGTCTGACCCCTGGCAGGTCGACCGTCTGATAGTTTGTATGTAAGAGGTCTTCTTTCTTTCTTTCTTTATTTGGTGTTTAACGTCGTTTTCAACCGTTCAAGGTTATATCGCGACGGGGAAAGGTGGGGGATGGGATAGAGCCACTTGTTAATTGTTTTTTGTTCACAAAAGCACTAATCAAAAAATTGCTCCAGGGGCTTGCAACGTAGTACAATATATTACCTTACTGGGAGAATGCAAGTTTCCAGTACAAAGGACTTAACATTTCTTACATACTGCTTGACTAAAATCTTTACAAACATTGACTATATTCTATACAAGAAACACTTAACAAGGGTAAAAGGAGAAACAGAATCCGTTAGTCGCCTCTTACGACATGCTGGGGAGCATCGGGTAAATTCTTCCCCCTAACCCGCGGGGGGTAAGAGGTCTTCTGACCATCAATTTTCCTACCAAGCGGACAAAACCAGGACATTTGGATCTATACATCAATACATGTTTTCAATCCAGGTCCAACTGACCTTTCCTCTGAGGCTGGCAACAACACTACTGCAGTGCCACTAAAGTCTTAAAACCCAGAGAGTGATAATACATTGACAATGTTCAAAAATAATGTTGTAGTGTTTTCATAGGTTCTGGAAGAGCTGCTTTCCCTTGGAAATACTGGAGCAAAGAAACCCATGTGACTGGAAAGTCAAACCATCACTTGACATCCCAGTGAAAATTAGCTCCCATCTGTGTTTTCTGTACTGTTCGCTCAATGTTAAGCTCCTTTCGTTCCAAAGTATGCACACTAGAGCCCTATTCAACGTTGATCCCGAACCAGTTGTCGAGACAAACCACTTGCTATAGTTTGACCTACACCTGTGGTTGCCGATCTTTGCAGGCATGTGATCAAAACAACATTGAATGAAGTCCAATGTGCACACCTTAAAAAGAAAAGAGCATAGTATTGAGCAGATGGGAGTTAATTTTCACTGGGATGTCAGCCATTCGCTTTAATTCCCTGTCACATGTTTGTTCGCCTCAGTATTTCCAAGGAAAAGTAACTCATCCACAACCAATAAAACCTAAAAGTTATTTCCAAAATCTGCATATCACCATGAAGAACTGTATTCAGAATGCACTAATGCAAAGATGTAACCAAAAATATCTGAAGAGCAAGGTATACAACCCACATTGCTTTTAGTGAACGGGGAAAAGTGATTCTATGGTAATTTTTCTCCAGTGTTCCGATTTTTTTCCAACTTCACGCTTTACATCATACATGTACAAGTTAGAACAGTTTGAAGGTTTAGGCTAGAATCCGACAAAATATGCAATGTGACAGATTTAATACAAAGATGAATAGGTTGTTTCCCAATAAATTCCTCTGTCTAGACATGGCTTGCCCAGCCTGTCAAATAATGTAAATGAAGAACTTGAACCAGACGTAAACTGAATGATCAATCAATGGTCAATCATTTTGAACTTTAATAAGTAAGTGATCAATGACTGATGACTAGTATTTAAAAAAAACACACGTATAAAGTAATGAGCAACACCTAAACAATTTTTTTCAAATTATTTTGTTAAGGAAAAAGAATTTCAATACCACAAAATCTGCGTAAAAACCACTGCCCAGCCACATGTGTACAACCACAAGTGTTAACTTCACATAAGAAAAAAAACTAAACATCAGACCTGGGAACCCCTGTTTTGCACTTGTAGCATTCTCAAAGAAACTTGGCGTATTTTCAGAAAAATGAGTGTACTCCACACATCATTCAAACCTCCCAAATACTGGATTGGTTTAAGTTCAGGCATGGGAACAGGAAATCATCAAAAAGGAGGAAAATAATGCGGGGGTGCGGGGGCCAATATAGGCCCCTGAGGGGTTTTGAGGGTTTTTGGCATTTTCCACACCTAAAACGTGCACCAGGAGACGCCATAACTTTACAAAACAGTGCACTTGAAGCTGCAGTAATTTCTCACCAATGTGTTCAAAATTGTTAACAGAGAGCTCCACTGTGTGTTCGTTTTAGACTTTGCTTTTCGTCAACCAGATCGAAGTCTTCACTCTCTCCTCAAGCCAACCAAAATTCCATTTGTTTTTCACACTTGAGTCGATTTCGGCCGCAAGGGCCTTATCGCTTTTTGTAATTCGTCGATGCATGGTGACCAAAATGGCGCGTGGTCTAGAAACTGCACGATCCGTAAAAACAAAGAAAGCGCTCGGAAATCTTCGGCAAATTCCGGAACAAGCATAAAACCACTTGCTCGGCTGTTTCTGACAACATTCTTATCATCCTCGTGTTCTACTCGGCAAATTTCGTACAAGCAACATTCAGTCCAAATAAGAATACGTCAATTGAGAATAAACTATCGCCAATGGAAGCTGTTACGCGGATGAAAGTACCGTACCCACCCCCCCAAAAAAATTTTCTCAACGGATTTACACCGATCTCAGAAATGACCCTGGGGCTCATCAAAAAGGTGGATTTCCGCCAAACGGCGGAAGATTCTCTTGCCTGTAAGTTACGATTGTGAAGAAAAGTAGTCTATGAATTTGTTTGATCGTATTTATTTTCCACCGACCGTACTGATCGTATTTTAGACAATCAAGCGTACAAAATACGCAGAAATCGTATGGGTTCCCAGGTCTGAAACATCCTCACTCAGCCGTGATAGCCCTAAAATTCATCTTCTGCACACTTTTATTTACACTCACAAGCATACCCACAGTCCAGAACAAGTTTGCTTGACCAAAAGAAAAAACACCACATTCTCGCTCAGCTGTGATTGCCCAAAACTTTATCTTCCTAACACTTTCTTACACTCACAAGCATGTCTATAGTGTGCCCGACCAAAAGTATTACTTCAGCATACTGTAGACCTTACAGGCGGATTTTCCACACAGAAACCTTGACGCTGAAAACCTACGTGGACATCACTGGTCAAGGCGCTGAAAACCTACGTGCACATCACTGGTCAAGGCGCTGAAAACCTAAGTGCACAACACTGGTCAAGGCAAGGTGGACAGTCTCTCAGCAAGTTCCTTGCCACTCCCGTTGGGTCTCATACTGTCAATCTCCTCAAAAATATCCCTGAAACACACATACAATTTTCTCTCTGTCATTGTCAAATTTTGAAAGAAAGAAAGCAAAAACGAACGAAAGAACGAAAGAAAGAAAGAAGAAAAGAAAGAAAGAAAGAACAAAAGAAAGAAAGAAAGAAAACGAAGAATGAAGAAAAAAATCAGTTAAAATCTCCTCACGATTGCAAAAGTTACTGGATACGCACTATTTGCTCAAATGAACTTTCCACAGTGGTGTTCTAAAATTGTTGTAAATTAAACACACACACCTATAGTAATAACCACCACCAAAAGAAAGAAAGAGTTCTAAGGAGACAAGAAGATGCATGAGGTTTCAGAATTACAAATGAGAGAGAGAGAGAGAGAGAGAGAGAGAGAGAGAGAGAGAGAGAGAGAGAGAGAGAGAGAGAGAGAGAGAGAGAGAGAGAGAGACGGAGAGAGAGAGAGACGGAGTGAGAGAGGGAGAGAGACGGAGAGAGGGAGAGAGAGAGAGAGGGATAGGGGCTGCATTTTCAAACATCTCACTTGCTCAAGTAGAAGAAGATGTAGCCAGTACTGGTTCGCTTGGTGCGGACGAAAGCCTCAGTAGTTTTCCTCACGTCCTTGTCATCGTAACTGAACCATGTCTGCTTCTTGATGTCCAGTGCATCACTCACATAATGACCTGCACACACCAATACCTCTAACTAAAACAAAACCTTAAAAAAATCAACATTAGTCCTGAATATCCTGTTAGGTCGCTTTTTGTTTCCTCTTTGTACAGTAATACTAATAGGGGACTTGCGATGAAAGGATGCACTTGAGACCAGCCAAAAGTGTCCCTCAGTATATTTCAGGTGGCCTTTCATGACAGGTACATGTTGGTTGAAACTCCAAAAACAAAGAGACTGCCAATGTTCCAAAATTCAGAATAAAAAAACCAAGAAAGGTAAGTTGTTGGAACGTTTAGATATTGACAAAACAAAAAGTTAGTGTACATATGCGTGCGCGAGTGTAGTATGCTTCGTATGGTATTTTTATCTGTTGTCTTATTATTTGTTTTGTCTTTTAATGTGCACCACACTGAAATTTCTCTGTATGAGATAATAAAGTATTCGTATTCGTATTCGTAAGTTACGTTCACAAATATATCGACCCAGCGGTCTTTTAACATTTTGGTTAAATTATTTGACAATTGGACAACAGAAAGTGTCCTTTCATGAGAGGTGTTCTCTCATCGGGGGTGGAAGGCTGACTTCGCAGGTACCACTGTATAGCTTGAGGTATACATTAGAAATTTGCTGAAAGCTGAAATGGGTGAACTTCTTAGTACAATATAAACACGAAAGCACGATTTGTAAATCTGTCAAGATTGTTTGAAATTAATTGAACCATATTCATTTGTAGCAATTTTGAAATCTATACATTTCCTGTACAACTGAAGAAATTAATCTTGCTCTGTTTTCGCTTTGAGAATGCCTGAAATGTCTGAGAAAAGCAGAAACAGATCAGTCAATTCATTTGAAATAATTTGAACATTATTAAAACAAACATTTATGTTAACATGCAAAGTTATGTATATACCACTAAGAACAGATTCAAGACAAATGTAAACACTGCAGAGTTGTTCTGAGCCTCAGAGGACAAAAGGTGAGTTGGACTTGTATTGAAAATATGCATATGTCTATACGTCTTTGCTTTGTTCGCTTGTTAGGAAAATTAATGGTCAGACTTCCTACATGCCAAAGCTATGGGACTGTCGACAGGCCAGGGGTCAGACAAATGTGTCAGGTCAAAAAATGTATACGTCAATGGCTGAAGGTTGAGGCCTAAGAACAAAACTGCACTGCCTTTGCAACAACAGAACTTTCTTTCCTCTGAACTTCGATACCCACAAATGACGGATGCAGTTACAATGTCAATACAATACATCCACACACACAAGATCGGAAACATTATTATTTTTTTTTTTACCAAAGCCTGAAGTTTCTCCAAGATGGTTGACAATGCTGACCAGTCTGTAGGAGTGTGGCAATATTCCTTTCTGCAAATCAGAAGAATTGACAGTTATTGAATGAAAGCGAAACAGTATTCAGGCAGAACAAAGTTGCATGAATTTTCCATTGCACCCCTAATTTTTTTTCTCAGCATGTAACTAACTGGAAAAGCAAAAAAATCACACAAACAAAAAACACCATCCGTCATGTAATACTGTAGCCGAAGTCGGCTCCTGTGGAGAAATAGAAAATTTCAGTAATAAATTTTCATTTGATTAATATACTTACCCAACTCACATATATAGCAATTTACTTCAGTTTAGTGCCAGGACGCTGTACTACGCATCACCTTGGTAACAAGGGAGGCAATTCTAAAAAAAGAACTACCCTGACCTATAAACAGGACAAAGCCAGGCCGAGGCTGACTTCCTACTTGTGCCGCTATCTTGCATCATTCCCACAAACGCGGAGAAAAAATCCTTCTTTTTTTTGGAGAAAAACCCTAGTAGCGGGGTAGGCGGGAGGGAATTAACGATGTGAGTTGGGTAAGTATACAGTGGAACCCCTCACAACGACCCCCCTCTCTAAGGACTACCCCGCCACAACGACCCTTTTTTTTTTTAACCGATGTGTTTCCTTATATAGTTGTCACCAGTGTAGCGACCACCCCACTCTAACGTCTAAGGACCGATTTAACAGCTTGTGTAACGACTTTGTCAGACAAAGCCAAGACTCAGTCAGCGTAACGCATCACTGACAAACCGGTTATAACCAGTTATAACCGTCTTGCGTAAGCAAAGGCACTAATTAACCGCTGAGAGGTGTGATGGTTGGGTGGGCTGAGTAAACATCACAAACCAATCATCGAGACAACAAACTCACGTGACCAACACACACCGTTCAATTCAGTCAGAATAGACAGTCTTTGGACAGAAGAGCAGTACGTGGAGATCGACATGGCGTCTACAAAGAAAAGAAAATATTTAACTCTCGAAAATCGAGTGAATGTTGTGAACAGACACAAAAAGGGAGAAACTGCCATCGCGATTGCAAAAAGTCTTGATGTGCGAAAATCGCAAATTCAAAGAATTATCCAACTCCAAGAAAACATTCTGAAAAAGGTGGGGAAGTGGTGACAAGGCAGTGAACGCACTCACCATGCACTGGCATCATACGAAAGCAGCCACACAAACACAGCACAGAGGCAGAGGCAGGTGTGCAGATGCTTTGTGAGAATAAGCGTTGAAAACCAGTTTGAATAAAAAACCAGCAGATAGAGCCGCATGTCATAATCATTCTTCTTGTCTGGCTTTATTGACTGCATGCCGATCTTGTGGCAGTGACTTTTCACTCTTCAGTCGGACTGTACACAAACCGCTCTCACTCTCCCTCACTGACTACCCTAAGCCCTGACAACTGATCCTTGGAAATTGTTTGGAAGAGTACACCTCTCTATTTCTCTCCAATGCTCTTCCTGCTGACTTCAGTGACACCGGACACCCCACTGAGTTTAGCCAGCTACCCCCCCCCTCTCTCTCTCTCCCCCCAGCCATGCACTGTTTGGTGCTGTGGCCAGAGAGGTGTCACCGGCTAATTGAGGCCAGCTGCACTGTTCACTCAGAGCAAAACTAGTTGACTGTGTCTAACTTTTGACAAAGCAACACAACTGAAGGGTTCACAGATTAGGTAACCGATTTTTGTCAACATTTTCAAGGTCGCTAGAGAGGGGTTCCACTGTATTAATCAAACGAAAATTTATTATTGAAATTTTCGATTAAATTACATATCTTATCCCAACTCACATATAGCAGATTGCTAATGTAGGTGGTGGGATGCTCACTCTATGAGCTAGGCAATAATTGGCCCTGCTGCTACCATTGCAGGTAACGCATTGGCACCGTCCTGTCGCGCGCTGGAAATGTCGCGCAGATAGAGGTTGATAGAGACGTCCTCCGATCTCCAGTAGGCAGAGTCAAGGACTTCAGATAATCTTCCCGATTTTAGCACCCGCTTAGATATGTCCTTATCTACCTTTGTGTTCAAAGACGATAAGAGTAGCTTTTGCCTATGATCTTAAACCCCTTGTATGAGACAGGAAGGAGCATAGTGATCTAACTGTTCAGATTCATAAGAATGGGTCGCCTGCGGCGAGAATCCTATAAAAGAAAAAACTAAGACCATCGGAGATGGTTGTCCTGGCTTCTGATTCTTGGCTAAGAAGTCTGGCCGAAAACGGAGTGAGATAGAACGCCTCTATTGAAAACTACATCTCCCGGTAAGCCGAAGAGTGCGTGAATCTCGCTACCTCTGCGTGCTGTAGCTAGGAGTAAAAGGGAGATCGTTTCTCGCGTAAATTTTAAGAAGGCTAGCGGACTGTAGCGGTTCGAAAACTTTTAGCTTTCTAGAGGGTTTCTTAGCCGGAGACAGCTCGGCGGAAACCTGCTTAGAACTCTTCTTTTTGCCACTGTCCGAAATGACGGACGAAAGTTTGCAAAAATTAAAGTAAACAAAACCAACTGTGTCAAACAATAAAAACGTCAAAAGTTTGGAAAGGGCTCACCCCAAACACTGTCTGAGAGTAGAGGGACGTGTAGAAAGAACCAAGGTGAAGTCTGACCAAAGCTTAGGCCAGACGAAAGGCTAAAAAGCCTGAGCGTAGCAAAAATACGTCCGTTAGACACGAACGCTGTAGAGTGGAATGATGCAAGATGGCAGCACAAGTAGGAAGTCAGCCTCGGTCTGGCTTTGTCCTGTTTATAGGTCCGGGTAGTTCTTTTTTTAGAATTGCCTCCCTTGTTACAAAGGTGATGCGTAGTACAGCGTCCTAGCACTAAACTGAAGTAAACTTCTATATGATAATGTGAGTTGGGATAAGATATGTAATTTAATCCCCATTACATGCACTCAGGGTCCCCACTGGTTTTTAGAAACAAATTTCCATGACTTTTCCATGACTTTCCATGAGCCTCAATAACATTTTCCATGACTAGATCCACAGGTCGCCATTTCCGAACACGCAAACTTTTTACGTCTTGTCACTGCCAGTTTTGACACTGGCTTGCTTTGCACTGAATTTGAGTCAGTTTCTACGCAGTGTCTCTTCGACAAGCAAGTCAAGCATTTGCTACGCAGTCAGATTATCGGTAATGTTTGCTGGTCCTGTCATTTCACTAAACTGGACCAGCCACTGTTTGTATCCATCTGCACTTTCGTAAATTCCGTTTCGTAACCGTCACTGTGACTTGACGAACTGTCATTTTTTTCACCGCGTTACACAGTTCATTGCGAAGATCTTCCTCGGTAATTCGTTCCAATTCCGCATACTTTTTGTTGTCAAGAAACAACTTGAAAGAAAGTTTCAAACTCATCATCCTCCATCTTGCTTGTTGAAGCGCTAAAGTACTTTATCGATGCAAAAACAAAAGCAGAAAACTTCGACGAAACCGACTCAAATGCAGCGCAGACGACACGACGAGATAACGGAAGGAAGTGAGCCTCGCTTTGACTCAAGTGCCGTTAAAAATACCGTTATTCTCGTATGCAAATACGAACGAGAAGTTGGTCATACGAACAAGCCTTGTGCTGGCGACGCAAATCGCCGCTGGCGTGCTAAAGGTTAATTTTTTTTCTTTCTTATTTTTGTTAAATTCCATGACTTTTCATGGCTTGAATTGAAATTCCATGACTTTCCAGGCCTGGAAAATTAAAAATCAAATTCCATGACTTTCCAGGTTTTCCATGACCTGTACGAACCCTGTGCACTACACCCAGTGGGTATCCAGATCCAGACTTTCCAAGCAGCTATGTATAAACGTTGCAACCATGAGTAGGTTTGTGTACCCACTAATCACAGTAGCTGATAGTGAGAAGTGAAGCTATTGTACCTCTATCTCAGTCAGCCGCAGCTTGTGCTTAAGGATTTTCCTTTCTGTCTCCTTGTCGATAGGGGCTTCGACATGTTGGGCAGTGCTGTAACTGGGAGGGGATTGGTTCTCTTTTTCTGCTCGTTTGTTTCCATCTGCAGAACAAAAATGACAAAGTTTTGATATAATTTTAGTGCCGATACAAAAATAAATCTCCAACCCTTTTTCCCCTTTCAACAAATACAGAGACTGGGGCAACTGGCAATCTAAATTCTAAATCATAGCGAATGCTACTACTGCTCATTTATACAAACAAATTACAGCTACCAATCATTGGTATCACTTTCAGTAGATCAAGAGAAGGTCTGCGCTAAGGCAGAACCTGACAGCCTATCCTGAAGGTTAGAGAAGTTGAGAAGGGATGGCCAGTCAGGCATGAGATCAACAAACAAAAATACCACACACACACACCCGGCCATGTTAAAAACAAATGATACAACATTTTGAAATCTGGTGATCTCAAGATGGGTCTCTGTAGCTTTGAAAATGCTGGAAATTACACAATTGGTGAAAAAAAACACCTCATGCCTGTTCTTTTACTTTGTTATGCCCCCCTCCCATGAGATTCTCTCTCTTTGGATCAATGATGAGACAACAGCAACATTAACCACCCCTATAAAACCCAATACGCACACATCCTTCGATGACCTAAAAGCCCAATCTAATTTCGTACATGTACGTACCTTTTTTCTCAGGAGTGGACAGGCTCTCAAAGCCAAAGGTGTTCTTCACACCCAGAGAAAGGGAGGCGCCTGGTGACGAATCCAGCTGCATATCTGAACCGTCATTCATATCATGGTCCATGGCGTCTGCTATCATCTTCTCCTCCTCAGGTGACCAGGTCTCCGTGGAAGTGACACCATTCACAGCCGTTGGAGAATCATAACTGCTGTCGTCCCGTCCACAATTGCTCGTCTTCATTTTTCTCACCAGAAGAGTCAGTTCGGAGTTGAATCCAGGTGTGGTGAGAGGTTTCTCAGCATCGGGGGACAAACAAATTGGAGAGGTAGGTGAACCAGAGGATCTCCGTGTGCTGCTGTCATGGTTGTTCCTCCCAGACAGTGATATCAATGGATCAATGTCCATGTCAACACCTGTATGGCCTTTGTCTGTTCTGTTCTTTGAATTGCTTGACTGCAGCTGGTCAGACTTGGGTAACGGACGCCTGCAACTTGTGAATGACTGGTCATCTTGGTCACCTCCATCTTTGTGGTTGCTCTCTGCATCTGAGAGAAGACCCAGTAGAGGAGGAGTGCGTAGCCTACGTTGTCTATTGCTGGATGAAGCGTTATCCGCAGACTCTGGCAACGAAAACGACACTTTTCTGTCACAATCACCACTCCCATCTGGGCTCGTTCTCATCACAGCCACATCAGCAACAAAGTCACCCGTGCGTGTGAAACTCTTCACCGCTTTTGGAATTTTAGTGTCATAATCCAGCCCCCAGTCTCTAGGCTGGAACTTCGCTGATGGTGTCCCTGAAGCACGCCTTGAACCCAAAGGCGTGTGTGTATTGTCAAAACCTGATGGCTTTTTGAAAGTGGATGAGCTGCCACCCACAGCATCGTCACCATTTTCCCAGCTGCATGGAGGCAGGTTATGAGAAGAAGAACCATTTTGAAAGGAGGACTCAGCCATGCTCCGGTTGATGGCCAGTGCGAGTTGCTGCTCTTCAGTCAGGCATGACACATCGCCCTCTTCATCATCTGGAAAAGATTAGCACGATTAGATACAGCAGTTGCTGTCTCAAAAGTAGACCCATGATGTCTTTTATGCACAAAGCACAAACAAAACAATACACAAAGAAAAGCTAGAAAACAACACAACCTAAAACAACAACAACACAGCAAAGCTTTGTACAGAATCTGTTCCTTTCAGGCATGTGAACTATTAAAACAAGAAAATCCCTTTCACAAAGCTGAATAAGTCTGACATGACTGATTTTGCAAACAGTTTTCGTGCTTGTTCAAACTTAAAGCTGTGGTCTATTTATGACTATCCGAGGCTACGAGTTTGAAAAGATAGGGCTGAAAATCATGTAAAGAATTTTGTACAGCAAACGCTACCCGAAACCCCATCTATACGGCGTGTATGACCTTGAGAGCTTCATTCAACGCTTGAATTTTGCAGTGGTAACATCCGGTTTGCTCTCTCAGAGCTGAGCACACTTGTCAAGAAGGATCGAGCAGAAAAAATAAACGACTTGGCAGGGATTCGAACTCAAGGCCTCGAAATGTCGGGGCCGATGTCTTAACCGCTAGGCCACTTCACCAGTGTTGTCAAAGATAGAAAAAATAATAATTTTATATCATTCTACGCTTGAATTACCATTCATGCGTTGCAAAAACGTAACAATTGCCATTCAAATTTGCCTTTATTTGCAGACATGTTTCACGGAATCGCAGTACATGTTTACACTGTCATGCTACACGACATTCGCGCCATGCAAATATAGCTGCGATATCTCTATTTACAACATGCAAGAAAAATGACAAGAACACTAACTGAATCTCTCCAAAGCTCTGTGCAGTTGAAAACAGACATCAAAGAAAAAGTTATACATGCATTCACTTCTGAACAGTGGGCGAATAGAGATATAAATCATGCTGCTTCAAGAATAACATAACATGAATTAATATCTATGTTTTTCCTTCTTTTTCTCAATTGGCGCAGTAGCCTAGTGGTCGTGAGTTCGAATCTTCGCCGGGGCGTTTATTTTTTCCCCTTGAAGATAAAATAAGATCAGTCTTAAGAGAGCAAACCGGATGTTATCCCTGCAAAATTCAAGCGTTGACTGAAGCTCTCAAGGTCATACACGCAGTATAGGTGGGGTTTCGGGTAGCGTTTGCTGTACACAATTCTGTACATGATTTTCATCCCCATCTTTTCAACCTCGTAGCCCCGGAAAGTCATAAATAGACCACAGCTTTAAAGGAAAATCTCAGTCCTGTTTCCATATTTATGATCCAGGTAAAAAAATTTTAAAAAAATGATTGGACAAGAGATAGTTTCTGGGCTGTGTTCAAATTAAGAACAAATGAAATGGTGATACAGTGGAACTCCCCTTCTCAGGCCTCCCCATTTAAGACTACCCCCGTTTTTGTGATGTGCAGATGCGTTTGTTAACGCTTCAGCTGTCCAATCTGTACGACGTTCTGAGGGCCAGAGAGCTGACAGAGTTTGAAACCTTGCTCATGCCTGTAGATTTACCTCAAATGAGTGTGTGTGACACTGTGTGTGTGTCCTTACCTACGAGTCATAAAAAAAACCCACCTGATGTTACAAAATTAATCAAGTCACTCTCGCATACACAAATTCACAGACAGAGGTCTCTCTCTCTTTCTCTCATACCGATATGGACTTGGAGGCTCACAAGTACACTGTCAGGGGAACAGCTGAGAAAATAAAATCTGAAAATTGCCAAGGGTCCATAATCCCCCCCCCCCCCCCCCCCCTCCTCCAGCTAAAAAAAATGTTAGCAATCTTAAAGGCATTCCGATAGCCTTTCCCAGCAACAGATATGGATGTGAAAGTGGACTCGAAATGATTGCTCCTTGATTATTACTATTCTTTTGTCGGGGCCAATTTGTTTCTCTCTCAAAGAGCCATTCGCTTTCCATTGAAAATCAAGGATGCAAGGAGAGATCTCCAGCTTGTCAGTACACAAAAACGAAACACTGTTCATACCCAAAGGCAGCTGGTTGTTGTTGTTGTTGGTGTCCTGGGAGTTAGAGTTGCTGTTGGAGTAGTGGTGATCCAAGAAGTTGTTGCTGGCTAAGTACTCTCGTCTGCTCAGCTCCAGCACCTTCACCAGGTCGTCTTCGTACGGGTCAAAGTCTTCTTCCAATGGTGCCACCTGCCGTAGAGTTAATAACAAATTAAATAAATGAATGAAAATACAATTCTGCTCAGAAGACCACCTCATGATAACAATCATCTGCCTGCAACGACTAGCCCAAATGATCCCCGACGACTTTTTTCCTCCAATAAACGTATTTTTGTGGGGTTACTTCCCCCTTTACCAGGGTTCAGTGTATGTTAACGTCTTAGCACTTAAACTGAAGTTAATGCTATATCTGAGTTGGAGTAAGAATATGTAATTTAATTCACCTTTTCATAGCAGCCAATTTTCTATAACATACACCTCTGGTTGATCCATGGGGTAGGGGCGGGGATGTAGCTCAGTCGGTAGCGCGCTGGATTTGTATCCAGTTGGCCGCTGTCAGCGTGAGTTCGTCCCCACGTTCGGCGAGAGATTTATTTCTCAGAGTCAACTTTGTGTGCAGACTCTCCTCGGTGTCCGAACACCCCCGTGTGTATACGCAAGCACAAGACCAAGTGCGCACGAAAAAGATCCTGTAATCCATGTCAGAGTTCGGTGGGTTATAGAAACACGAAAATACCCAGCATGCTTCCTCCGAAAACGGCGTATGGCTGCCTAAATGGCGGGGTAAAAAACGGTCATACACGTAAAATTCCACTCGTGCAAAAAACACGAGTGTACGTGGGAGTTTGAGCCCACGAACGCAGAAGAAGAAGAAGAAGAAGCTCCATGTGGTGGTCGTTATAGACAGGCTCAATTGGCTACTGTCATGACTGTTGAAGCTCTGTAATCAAAGTTAAATATTTACACTAAAACCTTTGTGATCTGATCGATTTAATGAAGAAAACACTGTGGAAACTCCATGTTTTGTAAATTACATATATTCCACCATGCATTTGTCTTGTCTCACCTCTTTCTTGCTCTCTGCAATTGCCTTTTCCACATCATCTTCATAACTGGTATCATCCTGGAAACGAAAGGCTTCAAGTCACAAAAGTGAAGGCATAAATCTGCAAAGATTAAAGTCTTGCAACTCAAACAGTGTTTTTCTCAAGCCTCAGTTTTCAGTCACTGACGCATACTTTGTTGAATAGCATTGCTTTGACCACTTGCCGGTGGACAGTCAGATGGTTTTGACACGTAGGTCATTTGACTGAATAATATTTTGTTAGCGAGAACATTTGGACCTTTACTAATTTTCAACCTGGGTCCAATTAACTGACCTTTTGTCCACCGAGTAAGGGAACAACACTGCTCCAATGCATAAATCAGGCAGAAACTGAATGTATGTTTAATTTTATCTAGAACAGAAACAGTTATAAATAAGGGGGATAGAATTTCAAAGCCTTTTACGCATGATACAGTTACTAAGTTGAGTTACAACATCTCAATGTTATGACTTCTTTTTTCACCTGTGTTTTATGTATCTGTTCAGGCAGTTATAAAAGGACTGAAAAAGGATTGTAATAAGGCGGAAAAAAAGATTGAGGCCAACATCTTTGCATATGTAGTTAATCATTTCATGGTGGCCTCTGAAACCGTGGATGACGTGGGAATTAACAGATGGTTTGTTTGTTCGTTCATGGGCTGAAACTCCCACGGCTTTTACGTGTATGACCGTTTTTACCCCGCCATTTAGGCAGCCATACGCCGCTTTCAGAGGAAGCATGCTGGGTATTTTCGTGTTTCTATAACCCACCGAACTCTGACATGGATTACAGGATCTTTTTCGTGCGCACTTGGTCTTGTGCTTGCGTGTACACACGGGGGTGTTCGGACACCGAGGAGAGTCTGCACACAAAGTTGACTCTGAGAAATAAATCTCTCGCCGAACGTGGGGACGAACTCACGCTGACAGCGGCCAACTGGATACAAATCCAGCGCGCTACCGACTGAGCTACATCCCCGCCCTTAACAGATGGTGAGAGAAGTGGGAGAAGGGAAATGGAGAAAAGAGAAAACATAACTCAAGCGTTCTCACCTTTTTGTCAGAACCAGCAGTGTCAGCATCCACTTCGGACAACAGTGAGCGGCGCACCTTTTTGGGACTCCTCTTGGGTGTGTCATTCTCCCTGAATGAAACATTGTACATTCTTTCATATCAATCCAGTTTTTAAAGAGTGTGTGTGTGTGTGTGTGTGTGTGTGTGTGTGTGTGTGTGTGTGTGTGTGTGTATGCGCGTGTGTGCGTGCGTGTGTGTGTGTGCACATGCACATGGATATAACTGCTTGTTTGCATGTATTTACACAAGAATACTTTATTTAGAACGCCTGATGAACCAACACACACACACTTATTAACATCTAGAGGCACACACACACATTCTCAATCTAAAACACATTTAGTAAAGTTCCTCCTCAATATTATTATGGCAAGAGAAAAGATGGAATTATACACTGCAGACTAAGATTAGAAATGAGCGATTTAAATGATGATATGGTGAAACGCCACTTAAGTGATAACCCGACTTGTCAGTGCGGATATCGAAATGAAAATGTTGAACATTATCTATTATTTTGTAGTAATTACGATGATGTCCGAAGACTAACTATACACACATTACCGAATGATCATCAAAATGTACAATGTTTATTGTTTGGTCTGCCAAACCGTTTTTTTGTTTGTTTGTTTGTTTGCTTAACGCCCAGCCGACCACGAAGGGCCATATCAGGGCGGTGCTGCTTTGACATATAACGTGCGCCACACACAAGACAGAAGTCGCAGCACAGGCTTCATGTCCCACCCAGTCACATTATTCTGACACCGGACCAACCAGTCCTAGCACTAACCCCATAATGCCAGACGCCAGGCGGAGCAGCCACTAGATTGCCAATTTTAAAGTCTTAGGTATGACCCGGCCGGGGTTCGAACCCACGACCTCCCGATCACGGGGCGGACGCCTTACCACTAGGCCACCGTGCCGGTACTCTGCCAAACCTACGTTTTACCGAAAACATTGAAATATTTGAAAAGGTACATAGCTTTATAAGGTTAAGTGATAGATTTTGATTACCCTGTGGTCACCATGTCAATGATCCAGTATTTGATTATTGGCAGGTCATGCTGTTTTACGTTTGTACTGAAGGTCAAGTTTTGAGTGAATCTTTTTATTAAAGGTTTTTCTGTGTATTCACATGACTAACCTGAGCTTAATTAGTTTGTACGACAATGTAAATGAAATTTTTGCTGCTGCAGAGGCATTGATCTAGCAAGTCTGTGAATTAAAGCACGGACTTACATTACCTGGACAGCTGTCTTCGCGCCAGCTGCTCTTTGTCTCTGTTAATAACTGGCTTGAGCGGTCAAGGTCACCAAATGACTGAGTCGCTTACTTCCGGCGAATGCTCGAAATGGTGTTCAGAGAGAATCCTGATGCAGCGATGGATTCTTTTATTGAGCAGATAATCAATAAGTTTGCTTGTTTTTATTACAAAAATGAGTTTCAGAATGAGTGATTTGTAGGAGTATTGTAACCAGGCTGAAGTTGACAAGTGCATGTGTCACGGAACGCGAGTGACTGACTGACTCGAGAAGTACGAGTTGCCACGTTTTTGTTGTTGTTTATTTTTTTTTAAAGATTATGAGAAGTTAAAATGTTTTGATGTGGCATTTCGTACGTCAGTTCACAAGAAACTTGTTTTGGTTGTAGTTAACGATTCCAATCCATTTCCTAAACAGAACTAGAGCGAGAGAGAGGGATTGTAACTGTGTAAGAAAAGAAACAGAAAAAGGGGGAGTTCTGATCACAGATGTTTGTGTTCAAGGCGAGTCTGGAACAATAGGTCCACCCCACCAAAAAGTCAACATGGAATTAGTTATGATTTTTTAGCCTTTTGGCTTGGGTACGGCCAAGTCAAAAAGGTGAGAGGGGTTACAAATAGTCATAACAAGTTCAGTTTGGGGTCTTTTTCAAATCTGTTTGCTGCATGTTTTCTGTGACCATTGTGGCTATGCACTGACACACACAAAAGTGGAGAAAGGGGAGAAATGAAGATTTTTTATTACTACATCACAGTCAGGGATTGTTGACATGTACATTGTCAAGAGGTCAAAACAAATTTTAAAAGCTGTTGGACACTGCACTAGTGTTGCTTTAATCAAGGCGAGTCTGGAACAATAGGTCCACCCCACCAAAAAGTCAACATGGAATTAGTTATGATTTTTTTAGCCTTTTGGCTTGGGTACGGCCAAGTCAAAAAGGTGCGAGGGGTTACAAATAGTCATAACAAGTTCAGTTTGGGGTCTTTTTGAAATCTGTTTGCTGCATGTTTTCTGTGACCATTGTGGCTATGCACTGACACACACAAAAGTGGAGAAAGGGGAGAAATGAAGATTTTTTATTACTACATCACAGTCAGGGATTGTTGACATGTACATTGTCAAGAGGTCAAAACAAATTTTAAAAGCTGTTGGACACTGCACTAGTGTTGCTTTAATCAAGGCGAGTCTGGAACAATAGGTCCACCCCACCAAAAAGTCAACATGGAATTAGTTATGATTTTTTTAGCCTTTTGGCTTGGGTACGGCCAAGTCAAAAAGGTGAGAGGGGTTACAAATAGTCATAACAAGTTCAGTTTGGGGTCTTTTTGAAATCTGTTTGCTGCATGTTTTCTGTGACCATTGTGGCTATGCACTGACACACACAAAAGTGGAGAAAGGGGAGAAATGAAGATTTTTTATTACTACATCACAGTCAGGGATTGTTGACATGTACATTGTCAAGAGGTCAAAACAAATTTTAAAAGCTGTTGGACACTGCACTAGTGTTGCTTTAATCAAGGCGAGTCTGGAACAATAGGTCCACCCCACCAAAAAGTCAACATGGAATTAGTTATGATTTTTTTAGCCTTTTGGCTTGGGTACGGCCAAGTCAAAAAGGTGAGAGGGGTTACAAATAGTCATAACAAGTTCAGTTTGGGGTCTTTTTGAAATCTGTTTGCTGCATGTTTTCTGTGACCATTGTGGCTATGCACTGACACACACAAAAGTGGAGAAAGGGGAGAAATGAAGATTTTTTATTACTACATCACAGTCAGGGATTGTTGACATGTACATTGTCAAGAGGTCAAAACAAATTTTAAAAGCTGTTGGACACTGCACTAGTGTTGCTTTAATCAAGGCGAGTCTGGAACAATAGGTCCACCCCACCAAAAAGTCAACATGGAATTAGTTATGATTTTTTTAGCCTTTTGGCTTGGGTACGGCCAAGTCAAAAAGGTGAGAGGGGTTACAAATAGTCATAACAAGTTCAGTTTGGGGTCTTTTTGAAATCTGTTTGATGCATCTTGTCTGTGACCATTGTGGCTATGCACTCAATGTCAAAAAAGTGCAGAAAGGTGAAAAATGAAGATTTTTCCTTCTTACAAGACAATGTGTGATTTGGCACATTTTGCCTCAGTCTTTATCAAGAGCCTGTCTAACCCACTTTGAAGCTGTTGGAGACTGCAGTAATGTTCCTTGATGTACATCAAGGCGAGTGCACGATGGTGCATTTCTACCCCCCCCCCCCCCCCTAATGTTCACTTTAATATCAATCAATCAATAGATATTCAGTCACAGTTTAACTAACTCATTCACCCTGATCACTCACTCATCCTGTTCTATTGTATTTGTGCTAAGTTTGGTTTGCAGACTTTTATTCTTTTTCTCAAATTTCTGTCCTCATGGCATCAAGTGGTTTTGTTTATAAATACCCCCCTCCCCCCCTCCACACACACTTCATACTATCAACACACACATTTCTTAATAAGTTATAATCTATAATTGCGATAGGTACGTTTTCTGTTAAAACTAAAAGTATTGACCGTTTAATTATTTAATTACCAAGTTTTAAACTGTGACCACTATTGTTAATGGGGAACTCCAGAGCCAAATGACGTGAGCAAATCTTGGCTTTGTCTGGATTGAAGCTGCCGTCAGCGCGATTTATGGCCGCACGCTATTTGTTTTGGTCAACACTGACTCCAGCCTTCGGAAGTTTGACGAAAGAAAGCCCTCTACATTTCGTTTGCGTCGTGTGGCATCCAAAATTTGTTTGAACCGCTTCCCTTGCACATATGCCATTTTTCGCGAAGTAGCATCAGGACCGAAACACGCCAAAGCCGATGTCGGCCATTAACCGGAAGAAGCGGGCACCGCGCGTCAGGTGGGTGTGTCAAACAGGCACTTATTCGACCTTGACCCTAAGACAGCCGTCCATCTCATGTACGTCCGTGATTAAAGTCTCTCATCGTCTCTGACCCCCCTCCCCCCCCCCCCCCCCCCGGGATCTCCCCGATATTGCAGTCCTTCCCGTCCTCTGTCACATCCTCTAATTCTTTTGCTGAATTTTTTCCTCTTTTTTGTGTGTGTGTGTGTAAAAATTGTATCTTGTTTGTCTTGCATTCTCATAAGGGTATAAGTGATTCTATGACCTTGACATAACGTGAAATAACAATTCCTATCTAGATGTACATATTTATAACCACACTTAATATAAGCTTAGCTTGTTGTGTGGCCACAAATGTTTATATCGTATATACATGCCACCCTATATTTCATTAATAAAATCTTGTTTAAACCAAAACACATTTAAAATATGTGAATCTATCAAGAAAATATAACTCTTACAATACTAACTTACTGAGCTAAAACCAGGGCTCCCACAGGAGAAACAGAAATCACTGACATTATAGGAGAAGACTCAAACATGTGGATTGCTACATTCAAAATTGTGTAATCTGATGCAGTTTCTTGATTTAACATTTCTTGGAAATCTGCGATTCCGTCAAAAAATGGAAGCCCTGTAAAACATTGCGTGGTACACTGTTAATATAAGGCCTAGACAAAAATTCAGAGCTTCTGGTTACCCGACTAACCTGGGGGTGGGTGGGGGGGCATTCCTCTCAATCCTAGAACTTTATTGACCCTTAAAAAACAAATTATTTCAAAACAAACAAAAAAAGAAAAGATGACAAAAATCGACTTTGTGGACTCTACAAGGAAAGCTGCTATCCGGCGGACACAAGTAACACGAGTTCTGGCCAGTTAAAAGCCACATGGGCCTGGGTAAAACTGAGAAGACTTAAATCCTAAACAAAAAAAATTTAAAATAGAAGAAAGAATTGTTACCAACCCTAATTATTTCGCCTTGTAATCAGGAACAGTCACTTACTTTTTTGTTGGCGTAACTATTACATTACTACTAATACTAGAGACGTTAACTCACCAGTTTTCACTGCCTGTGGAGTTGAACCTGCGACGCCTGTTTGAGCCGTCAGATGTTCTCTTTGCTAAATACCTCATGGAGCCAGGGGTTACTGGAGATTTCATGGGACTGGCAGAAAAAAAAGAAAATGTTGGCACTTGCTAAAGGGCTGACTCAACATTCTGTAAAAATGCTGCAAAGGGGCCGTTTCAATACTTTACATTCAATAGTATATATCTGTCAACATATATGTTAAAATATTTATACTTTTTAATTTTTTTTTTATAGCAGCACGATTTTTTCTCAATCTTTCTTACTTCCCGTTCTTTTTGTATTAGTACAGAGATGCTTAAGTGATTTATTTTCTATGGAAATGTTTCTGAAGTCTAAAGCTGTCTTTGGCGTCTACTTTCTAAAAAGTTTTACAGACAGACAGTTCTACAACATGACACTGTAGCTGTACTCTACCTGGAGATCGTTAACCTGTGTTGCAGGTGTGGGACTGGGGAGAGGTCACAATGATCCTGCAGTGTGATGTAACGAGGCAGCTGCAAATCCTCCAGCATCTTGCGACTGTGTCCGTCATACGAGTAGCGCTTCAGATGCAAAATCAAAACTCTGTGGATGGAAAGAATTTTCTCTTACGTTTTTATTCGTTGCCAAATAATACCATACACGAAGACTCAAAAAAGAAAAAGAAGGGTATGATGAATTTCTTCCTTTTATGCAGAGGGAATTGAGGGAGCAAGGATGGACTTGGGGCTACCCTGAAAAACTTTCTTCAGAGAAACCTCAGTGGTGGTCTGGTGGCAGCCTTATGCACAGCCCCATGCGAAGAGGTCTATACTGTTTTATGCAAAGCTGATAGCGTTACACACAAAAATAGTAGCAAAGCACTGATACAATGGTTTTCTGTTCAAAATAAACTTTCATGGGTTGTTCACCCATCTCACATAAAAAAAAACAACTTTTTGAATGACTATGAAGACAAACCTCGGTAGCTTTGCAAATCGATGTGTGAGCTCAGCCGTTGATTTTTTGCCACATTTTTCGCATGAGTAGTCAGTTATTTCCCCTTTCTGGAAAAACATGTCCAGCGCATCTTGAAGAGAGAGCTTCATTCCTCGTGGTCTGAATAAAAATGAAAACAAAACACACACGCATCAATCAGAATGCCAGGCAAGGATTATACAGAAATAATGCGTATGTACATCTAAAATCTAAGGTTTCATGTGATCTCTCATTTGATACGTTCTTCCAAACTGCACTGAGAAAGAAACATCGGTGAAGAGTATGATATAAAAACAAAACAATGTCAGACAAAATAAAGGACTCAAAATAGTATCATCAGAGGCATATCCCTTTTCTGAAAGCATGTATGAGATACTATGTCCTTTCAGGCATCTTTAAGTAAAAAGCAAGGGGGAATAAAAAGCAAAACTGCATGGTAAGAAGAAAAAACCATTTATTAAAACTTACGTGTTTGTGGGCATATCCACAGACAGGTCATTAAACTGTTCGGCTTTCTCAATGCGCTCACCGCAGCTGTAAAGAAATAAATAAAAGATGAAAAGATTTGCATCCAAAACAAAAGACTGTGCAGGACTGAATGAATGAAGTAAATCTGAAAATAAGTCACCATGTTCTTTTCTTTTGGGTTTCTGATGGCCCGAGGTGAAGAAAAAAGTTTGCTACCATTCAGATGATACATTTAAAGTCTAAACTTGGCATAATTAATATTTTTACTGCACTGTTTAGATACGAATGAGTCATTATACTGCACTGTTTTAATACCACACAAATACATAGAAAGGGGAAAAAATCCATTCTAAATATATATATCTGTTTCAGGTAACACTGTAACCTGTGTAAATGTACCCTCACTTAAAGACCTGATTTTGTCAGGTGTGCAAGGTCTTCATGTGGTTCCACTATACACATTAACGCCGGAAGGGATAGCTTAACACTTACTTTAAACACTGAAAAGAGTGGATCACTTCAAACTCAAAGTTGGCCAGGGTGGGGTTTAAAAGCACAGCAGAAGTTGGAAGCTGGGATGATGAGGTCAGGGCTGATCTTGAACTTGAACTTCTGCCTCCGACGTGCGACATCTGGTCATCAGCAGGTGATACCGATACCCTCCATGTGTTTTTATCCCCTGGGGGCGTACTTCTGTGCTGAGGTGATGCAGATCTAGCCTCAGTTAAAGCGTATGCAGTGTCTTCAGAAGCGCTTGAGAGGGAAGACACGGAACTTGTCAAGGATGTTTCTGCTTCCTTCTCCTCTTCCTTAAGGCTGGTGATTTTCATCACTTCCTCCTTCAGCTGATCCAACACCTGGGATAAGAACTCATGTGCATCCTGGAAAAAGAAATAAAAAAAAATTAAAAAAAATGTATCTGTCTGGTTTTGGTCTCTTGTTAGTACTTGAACTCGCGCCTTTACAAGGAAATCAAAATTGCACGAAAAATATCATTATCAATTTTTATCTTGTTTTAACAAAATACGACTCCAACGTTGTTATTTTGTGCACCAGTTTCAGATTAACACTTGACTGTGCAGGATTTCTTAGGCTTTGGAAACATATTACCTTTGTGGAAGAGAAAAGTGGACTTGGTACTAAGAGTAGAAGGAGAAGAAAAGCACTACAGTAACAGGCATGAGATCATAAACTTGTTAAAAAACAAAACAAGATAAATCCTGGAAACAATTATCCAAAATCCTACAATCTGCGGATCTTTAAAAATAATCTCAGAAGCTTTGAAAATGCTGGCAATCCGCTAAATGGCAGCACAATCTCATACTTGAATAAGAAGCAGGAGGAGAAGGAGAAACAATTACAGCAACCTTTTATTACCTTCCACAATCTTCAAGTACTCACATGTTGCTGACTACCACTGAAGCGTTTGGCCGTCGAGGAGATAGCATCCTTGACGTTGCGCAATAAATGCTCGAGTTTCTCCGTTGTGGTGAATTGTGGTCGCTGCCTTGCAAGCATCAGCCTGAACAGCGCACTGTCGCACAAGAAAAAAATCATCGGTAGGAACTAGCTTTGATTAAATGAACAGCACCATAAACAGAGATGTAAGGTCCTTTTTTCTTTGGACTGCGGGTTCAGACCACTACTCTAGAAATCAATGCAATTACCACTGAGTAACTCAGTAATAGCCCCTGTCAGCTTAAGTTTCAAAAGTATGAAAACTTTTTGTTCTTTCCTAATGCTATTCTTTTTTTTTATCATTCACAAATTAATATTTCTCATCCTCAGAAGAAAACATTATGCTGCAATATAAAAACAAAATCATAGCAATGTTTCTACTGTATTTAGCTGGGTGCAGTTTTGTACATAAGACAAGGTTTTAGTACAGCGGAACCTCTCATCTACAAATGTGAGAAAACCCAAGTTTTAAGAGGGGAGGAGCCTTCAGACCTGGGAACCCCTGTTTTGTTTTTGGAGTATTCTCAAACAAACTTGGCCTATTTTCAGAAAAAAAGAGTGTACTAAACACAACATTTGAACATCGATGATTCAAACATGCTTCGCACGAGTCCTTTGCACCGTTAATTAAGTTTACCAATACATTGAAAACAAATGGTTCTTTCAAAGTTTAATGACAAAAGCTGTAATCATTGATCAAATGTCGAGTTATAAAGTTATGTTTAATCATTAAAATACACAGTGTCCCAGTAAATAGACAGGAATGAAAGGGATGCGCTCGTGAAGAAAAATAGCCTAGAAATTTTTTCAGTCATATTTTTTTGGAACCGACCGTACATACTGATCGTATTTTAGCCCAAAAGGCGTACAAAATACGTCAAAATCGTATGGGTTACCAGGTCCGAGTCTTAGAATGGGGCTAAAAATACAGACATTTTTAACATTTTGAGATAACCGAGAACAAAAATTAGGTCTTAATAATCGGGAGTTTCTACTTTGGAAACGGGGGGGGGGGTCTTAATGTTGGGGCCCCACTGTATAGCCATTCACACTTCTCAAACTTGGCAACCCACAAATTGGCAACCCCAAAATACACACATGCAAGTACTCACCCGGCCAGAGAATTTCTTGCTATTGTTTTGCCATGCTGCTTGTAGAGGGACTGAAGATCCACAAGGAGGGTGTCAAGGCTGAAGAGTGACTGAAGAATGGCGTTCATGAAACATGTGTTCCCGATATTGGCAAATCTGAAAATGTACAGTGAACAGATTTGAATCAGGAAAATTGAATAGCTGCCAGATATATATCAACTGAATACACACTTTCCCTTGTAGAGATAAAAACCCTTGAAACCAACAGAAAAAAATGTTATTAGCAGCTGATCAAATACACTAAAGGTATGCATGCACAGATACAGGCACTGAACACACACAAACACACACACTCTCCTTTTTGCAGAACTTAATTCAAAATACGAACGCGATATTGGAAATCATTAACATTAAGCAAACAAAGAATAGATTTAATATGAAAAAAGAACAAACTCTGCCATGACCAGGTCCCAAGACCAAATGAAAAAGAAGCAGTTCAAAGCCCGGATGAAAAAAGAGGAGGGTTGACAGTGTGGCTAGGAACCCCACACTGTAAAAACCAAGGGTGGGACTCTCTTGTGATGAAAAAAGAGGAAATCCCTTTTGTCTTGGGGGGTTCGGGGGCATGCTCCCCCAAAATTTGGTTAAATGGTACATTAAAATCTGTGCGATCTGGTGCATTCTGAGACTAAAATTCAACTCGTTTGGATCAGGTAAAAAAAGACATTCTCCTCACTCCCCCCCCCCCCCCCCCCCCCCCAAAAAACACACACCCAACCAAACAAAAAAACCACTTTCACACAACAATTAATGGTAACATTGTAATGGTGCACACTTACTCCAATACTGGCAATAGTATGATCCAATGCATTGAAGCTCAAAATGACTATTAGTTATCAGGAGTTTTTAGTCAGCACAATTTAACTCTCAAGTCTCCAGTGTTCTGTTCCATCTTCACTTTTCTCCATATCATTCAGTCAACAAGTTATAGATACTGTGCCGAAATGGGACGCGGAAAAATAGATTACTCCAGCGGAATTCGTAAGTTGTGTCCGTGGAAATCCGCGGAAAAGTCCCACCCCTGAAAAACCCTAAAACTAACAGCAAGGAAAAAAAACAAGGTCTCTTGCCCTCATCTCATTTGCCAAACCTCAAAGAGAGGAGTGAGTGAGTGAGCAAAAACAGAATGAATTACACAACTGGAATTATAAACGATTCCCTACCCAAGAAGTTGTGGAGTTTGTTGTTTCACCACAGCAGGAGAGACATCCTGCCTATGATTCCATGTGTAGGTTTTTATGATGTCAGAGAACTGTCCTGATTTCTTTTCCTGTCTGAAAGTGAAACAAGTCGCGTAAAGCAAAAATACAACATTTAGTCAAGCTCAGTCGAACTCACAGAATGAAACTGAACGCATTGCATTTTTTCCGCAAGACCGTACACTCGTAGCATTGTCTGTCCACCGCTCGTGGCAAAGGCAGTGAAATTAACAATCCAGAAAAGCGTGGTAGCGGTTGCGCTGAGGAGGATAGCACGCTTTTCTATACCTCTATTCTTTATAACTCTCTGAACGTGTTTTTAATCCAAACATATCATATCTATATGTTTTTGGGATCAGGAACGGACAAGGAATAAGATGAAATTGTTTTTAAATCGATGTCGGAAATTTTATTTTAATCATAAGTTTTATATTTTTAATTTTCAGAGCTTGTTTTTAATCCAAATATAACATATTTATATGTTTTTGGAATCAGAAAATGATGAAGAATACAATAAACATAATTTTGGATCGATTCATAAAAAAATAATTTTAATTACAATTTTCAGATTTTAATGACCAAAGTCATGAATTAATTTTTAAGCCTCCAAGCTGAAATGCAATACCAAAGTCCGGCCTTCGTCGACGATTGCTTGGCCAAAATTTCAATCAATTTGATTGAAAAATGAGGGTGTGACAGTGCAGCCTCAACTTTTACAAAATGCCGGATATGACGTCATCAAAGACATTTATCGAAAAAATGAAAAAAACGTCTGGTGATATCATACCCAGGAACTCTCATGAAAAATTTCATAAAGATCGGTCCAGTAGTTTACTCTGAATCACTCTACACACACACACACACACACACACACACACACACACACACACACACACACACACACACACACACACACACACACACACACACACACACACACACCACGACCCTCGTCTCGATTCTCCCCTCTATGTTAAAACATTTAGTCAAAACTTGACTAAATGTAAAAAGCAGGTCGGTTAGCAAATTCACTGTAGCATCGACAGTCTAAGCTGTACACACAGACACAAATATAGACACACACATGTGCGTGTGTGATTGCCTGCACGTGGATCAGTGCAACAAAATAGTCAACACACAAAACAGACACTCATTTTATAACTTAAAACTTAAAAAAACGAAGATGCAAACAAATTCAGCTGATGTATATATTTCAAATAAGGGTTAAAAAGTGCACTAACCACAAACATAACCTATCTTGTACAGAACTGCAACTGCACAATAAGTTCTTTATTATGTAAACCAAGTAGGGTAAGCACTCCTAGTCTTAGTGAGTAAGTCAGGAGTGTTAACTAATTAACCTATACCTCAACAAAGAAATGTAAGCAAGCAAGCCTGAAAAGGATAAATGTATAAGCAATGCAAACGCAACAGACCTTATTCTCTCAATTGCTTTCGGTCTGGGTCCAGGAAAACAATATCCGTTGGAGGTTGAGCTGCCGTAGAAACGAATTCCTTGAGGCTGCATTGGCTTGCGCTCAGCATTTTTGTACTTCTGTTCTGCTTCAGGACTTGACAAACCCCTGTAATAAAACATCCCTCAACAGTTTGAGAATTCTCCACAACTCTGATCTGCCAAAATCTACAATGTGAATAATCAGCATAAACATTCAAGTAATTATAGCACTCTGTCCTACAGACACAATTTCGGCGCTGAGAGCACAACCATGGGTGGGACTGAAAAATTTCATGAATCCTGAAGGCACCAAATGTTGTGTAGTCTGCTTTTTCCGACTTGAGTGCACCAAAGAGAGAAGAAAAAAAAGAGGCCATAATCGAATCCGGATTTCCGGCAGATACCGGAAGAATCCCACCCATGGACGGCCCATGCACAACAAAAAGGTGACAATATGAAACCAACCTAATTAAAACATATTTGACTTTAGTTTAACCAGAAAAGATGTTATGTGCTTTGGCTTATTCTTTTTGACGTTTCCTTCACCTCCCTCAAACAAGTCTCACTGATAACTTTCAAACCTTGAAATCAACAGCTTCAACCTTGAAAAAAATGTCCCATCCGCAACAAAATGTTAGTTGAAGGTAAGTTTTACTGGTTGCCGTGACTGCGTGACACTCTTTAGTTTGATGTAAGCCTCTTTACTTTTGCTTGATATCCGTTAACAAATTATATAGGGCAATCATCTCCAACCTGTGCTGATTCTCCTTTCCGTCGTCATCATCCAGAAGTGCATCATCCAGAGGTACATCATCACCAGCTATATGTATAATACGTGTGTTCGTCTTTACACTGCACAGAAGAAGAAAAAACATTCACATCAAAGAAACAAAACAAAAACAAGAAATCACAAGAATTACTCTTTTGTTTTGCAGATTGTAATCAAGGTCGGCAGGTTCTACATACAGTCTCACTGTGGAGTGAAAACTAAAATATAGGTACTGCCCTTTTCTGTGTCATGCGCTTCAGACAGACAAAGACCATCTCTTTAAAGTAAATTAACCTGCACAACATTCACACAAAATCGTCCAATAAATCATATGCTGGCCCTAAGGCATGAGTGAAAGAACACGCAAAAATAAACCTGGAGACTGACCTTGTAAAAAGAGGGGAAGGTGACAGACCACCACTAGAAGATTGCGCTGGTGAAACGGCAATGCTCATGGGGAATACGCTGTTTCGGTTCTCTGTTTTCAGGAATTCCTGATTCTCTTTGCTGTGTTTGCCGTTCTGATTGCTTGCATTTGATGAAAATGAGGTCAAATTCCTGCTGAGTCCTACTGCTGCTTTGTTTTCAGTTGGAGTTTTGACTGCTGCTGTTGAGAACAAAGGATGATGATAAATGAGCATGGCATGGCCTGATGTGTAACATCATCAACTCTGATAGGAATTGTTCTGATGACCTGGGCAAGCGCCAAGCCTGTCTCTGTGACTGTGAGCTTTTTTGGCTCTTTCATTATCAATCAGGAGAAATACCTGATATATAGGTCTTTCCAGAAACTGTAATTGATAATCATGAACTCATTACAATTTACAGGCGACAAGAGTTGCTTTTCTTGACTTTTTATGGCCTGTTACTCGACTTCAAGTTCAACATGACAGTTTGACACCACTGTAAGTCACTAAGTGTAACCTTAAAATGTGAGGAGGGTCAACCTGTTTCCTTTATATCCGGAGGTTATTGCACCCTTGAAGTGTTTAAGTTTTTAAGCTCTAGCTTCAAAAGTATCTTTAAAAATGTCCTGCCTTACAGTAATACTGCTAAATCCCAAGATTCTGTTAATGGCACAGATAAGTTGAAAAGTGTAAAATAGTGCGAAAAACACACAAACATCTATGACTAACATAACTAATACCCACCGTTCCAAATCAACTGGGAAGTAATATTAATAATAACACAAAGCCAAAGTAAGTTCTTTTTAAGCTAAACTGCATGTTAGCATGACAATCTATAGAAGCAAACAGTGAGAACTATGATAAACATACTTTTTTTCAGGGCTGTGTCGACGTCCACATACAGATCCTTGCTACAGCGTTCAGGCACTCCGATGAAATGCAGCTCCCAAAAGTTGCTTTTAGATGTAGACCAGCTAACTACCACCCGAGCTCCCTTCTGTTTTACCGATGACCTGGTAATCTGCATAAATTAGAATATATTGTTCATCAATGTTATAAATCAATGGGTGATACAATGTACACACATGTACATGGGTGGGACTGAAAAAAGTCATGAATCCTGAACTTCAACCGAACCACACAAAAAAGGCCATAATCGAATCCGGATTTCCGGCATATATACCGGAAGAATCACACCAATGCATGTACCTCTATATTACCTTAATTTTTATGTCAGTATGTGTACAATCATGTAAACCACCAGTTCTGTTAAGGCTTGCACATGGGATACATCTTGAATAGCCAAATAGGTTGAAGTGACACGAAAAAACAACAACCAGCATGGGATAAAGTATACTTTCAGTTTCTAGCATACAAACCCACCCACACACAAAAACAAGAAATCTGCATAGGTATCGGTTTTTGAAACTAATGCAGCAAAACTTCCTGCTCTGCAAAGAAAGTAGCTAGGCTGTAGATTTTTGATAGGGTGCTCGTATACCATAGCTGCCAACCTTCTGAAGTCAAAATCCAGGAGCCAGGGGATCCAGGGGGACCGTTTAGTCTTGAATAAGAGCAGGGAGAAGTTGTAAAATTCAGGAGATTCCCGGAAAATCCGGAAGGGTTGGCAGCTATGGTATACCATGTAAAAGCATACTTTGATCTGTCGTGATCTACAACTACCAAGATGGTTTACACAGGACAGAATAAACAATTCAAATTGGAATAAACAATTCACACAACAAACCAAATTCTGACAAGAATAGCATTCCGAGCATGTGCTAACAAAGATAACCGTAACCACTAGATGTGGAGAGACAATCGCTACTATTACTTCCTCAGTGATGTACATTTTAGTCAGTCTCCGGTCTCTGACCGATCCAATTTCCCCAGGACCTATAACTTTAACCCCAGCAGGACACAGGTCCGATTAACCTACAGAAGAAGTGGTCAAGGGTCCGATCGTTTTTGACAATGAAGCGGACATGCGGACTGTTCAATTTTCAAGAGGAAAGCTTGTTTCGGTTTTGCCAAGCGAAAGTAAACACTGCGTGAGGAAAGCTGGTTTCGGTTTTGCCAAGCGAAAGTATGCACTGCGTGTGACCAGTTTGTTGAGTGAACGAGGCACCATATGGGATCTGATTCTTTGAATTAATTTATCCTCAAGTTGGATCAAGAAGAAAAAAAGAAAACCGAACCCATATGGTGCCTCGAGTGCATTCATTGGCTCAGCAATAAATCGTTTAAACCAATGGGAACCACCCGTGCATGTTCGCACATGCGCAAGGCATTACTTTTCGTCGTAATATCCGGAAAAACCGTTGTGTGTTCGAACGAAAATAAAACGAAAGAGAAACGACATGGGTCCGAAAAAAAAGCTCAAAGCAGATAAAAATCAGCAGACATTGATGTCCATGCTGCGTTCGCCAGCCACTGTGGCTTCAGCTGAACCAACAACAACGTCAACCGAGAATTTAAACTGAAAAATCTTTTTAAATGCGGTTTTATGAGTCGTGTTTTTGTCCTATTGAAATTGCAATCTCAGGACACTGTGTCCTATTGATTTTCAGTCTTCAGGACAATTGTCCTAAAGGCTGCTAGAAAAATGTACATCACTGCTTCCTCAGGTTCTCACACTTGACAAGGCTTGCAAATAAATTTCAGGCATGGGAATTAAAAATTGAAAAAAGGCTGAAAATTTGTAAGTAATAACAAAGTCGACGGCGCGAAGCACCTAGCCTTACTAGGGGGGTCCGGGGGCATGCCCCCCCGGAATTTTGTTCTCTCCAAAGAACCCAAATGGTGCAATTTGGTGTCATCTTAGCTCCAAGTTTGCCATTTAATTCAGTTTTTAGAACCATTTTTGCCTTCCCCCATTTTTTTTCCGGCGGAAACTTCTGCTTTTTCGGCGGAACAAAAAAAACAATTCGGCGGAAATTTGCCTTTCGGCGGACAATTCCCATGCCTGAAATAATGTTCAAATTTCCTTTATAACCTATAGACGAATTCCGGAAATAACTCTGTTGGGTTTGTATGGGTTGTGGAAGAGTGAGTACCATTGCTTTACTCAGACAAACAACACATGGTTCCTGTACAAGTGTTTGAGACACACCCTCTTGCTAGTGACTGATGTGTAATGTCACGTTTCACAAATGGGAAGAAACTGACGTTACGTACTTTCTTTCTTTCTTTGGTGTTTAACGTCGTTTTCAACCATTCAAGGTTATATCGCGACGGACGTTACGTACACGTGCAGGGTATCTACTATCAAAATCAAGCTTTTCACAAGAGCAACACACAATGTTTGGACCGATTTATCTCCTTGCTTTTTTACTTCGACCACGTGTTGGCCCGAAGTTTTTACTTCGACCACGTGTTGGCCCGATGTGGAAGTCAAAATATTTGTCCGAGCTTCAAGCGGTATAACTCTGCCGAACAGTCATGTAGCAGTAACAGAGTTATTTGCAAAAATTGTCTATTATGAATTACAATGTTACATATTCGCATACTCAATTTAGACACACAAATAGCTTACAACATTGGACCTGAAGACCTGACGAGGGTTGCATTTTAAGTATGTTCTCAAGTACAATCTGTTGTTTTCTTCTTCAAGAACTACATTGGCAAGCTTGAAGTCCTGGCTGATAGAACCACTACCCAAATACTTGATCTTCCCAGTGTACTCTTTCCTTGTCATTTTGAAGCCACAGGGCACATGAACCTCTTGTACAACCTGAAACACATTTGAAACTGAATGGTTAATAACTCAATCTGCAAACATTGGTACTTGATAGTCAATATGAGGCTTATATCGCGCGTATTCCGTGGGTACAGTTCTAAGCGCAGGGATTTATTTTTATTTATTTTTTAATATTTTGTTATGCAATTTATATCGCGCACATATTCAAGGCGCAGGGATTTATTTATGCCGTGTGAGATGGAATTTTTTTACACAATACATCACGCATTCACATCGACCAGCAGATCGCAGCCATTTCGGCGCATATCCTACTTTTCACGGCCCATTATTTTAAGTCACATGGGTATTTTGGTGGACATTTTTATCTATACCTATACAATTTTGCCAGGAAAGACCCTTTTGTCAATCGTGGGATCTTTAACGTGCACACCCCAATGATAGTGATACAAGTATTACCCCAATGATAGTGATACAAGTATTACAATTTACAAGCGCTTTTAGTACAATTGCATGAATACAGTGCGCCAACTGCATCACTTAGAATGTGAGAAAGAGAACTTAGCCAGATACAGAAGAGAGTGGACATGTTTTTGTAGTGAACTCCACTGACAAGATGTATTCCATTGTGTATTGTTGTGGCTAGGACCAACCGACTTCGGTTGTGTAGGCGAGGTGGAGGAGGTAAAATAAAGACAGGAATAAAGATCGCCATGCCAGTAGCTGCTGCTGTTGTGTGATATTTGTAGACTGGATGGTCCGTAAACACATATAAGGAGACTATTGCGTCAACCTTCACATCAGGCTCTGCAGTTGTCGGCCTTGAAGAGAGTGAGCTATTTAAAGCTTGTTTCTTCAACGTTGCTCACACCTGTGCATTGTAGTTTTGTTTGAGATAGGGTCTGGCTGCTGCAGTCTTCTTGTATGTTCTTGGTTGCCTTTGTGTACAAAAGTAAATTTTAAGGGGCTTATTGTCCGTCAGGTCTTAATTGCCTATATTGGACATGAATTGGTTTATACGATTCGAGTTTTACGCCCTCACGGCTTTTTGATGTTTGCGTGTTTAGGTGGTATCAGCCATCTGCACTTATGGTAGAATGACCAAGATCTTTAACGTGCCATTGTGGTGACACGGGGGTGGGAGATGGATACCATCTCTGGGTCTGCACATAAAGTTGACCCGTGTCCGTCCCGGCCCGGATTCGAACCAGCGACCTCTCGATCACAAGTCCAGTGCTCTGCCACCTGAGCTACCCGGGCCCCCCCTTTGTGTACTGTAACCATAACAGTTTTTATAGGGGGCAAGGCCAAGAAATTAGCTCTAAAAATAGTAACATTTTTAATCCTGTTTGATTAGACTTTGCCTCCAAAGATGATGGTTGTGTTCCGACACTCGGTTACATAATCATCACATTATAATCATCAATATTCATATCATCGAATAATTCCAGCGTTTTCAAACCTGCTACACAGACAAAACCAAGACGACAAGAATACTTATTTTCAGTCCAGGTCCAACTGACCTATTGTCCTCTGAGGTTGGGAACAACACTGAGACAGAGACTGAGACTAGATGGCCCAAAGTCAGAATAGGTGTCCATTTTTGTGACATACAAAATCAATTTTAAAAATGAACATTTTCTTTGTTTTGAAAATAGAGATGTATTTTAGAGCATAAATACGCAAGGAACAGCTATGATTTAAGAAAACTCATGTTTGATCATTTCACAGATTCAGGTTTAAAAGTTTGCAGGAGTTCATAACTTCACACCGTCACAAAATTTAGACTTGTTAAATCATTGTTGCTACATGTATTGGGTCTGTTTTAGACATCTGAGCAAATTGCTACAGCAAATTACTTTGCATTTCAAGCAAGTTAAACTTGTTTTGGCCACGCATGATGCAGATGTGAACTCCATTAATGGGAAGTTCATAACTTCACATAATTTACTTTTATTGGTATAATAAATTTAATTTATACAGGCAGGAAACAATTTGTTTTGTTTTTTAATCTGAAAAAGGTGAGCTGGAACATGAAGGTAATTTTTGAAGATGAAGTGTTGAGAAGATTTTTTGGTTATCTGTATTATTTATAGAAATTAATATTGTCACAATTTTTTCATAGCAAATATTGGCATAAGTTATCATTAAATCTACAATGTTGCTGTTTTTGTGCAAAATGTGCTTGAAAAGTACCATCAAAAGGATTTCAATACACCAAAATGTTTGTCTGACTCAAAGAGTTGGCAGAAACTGAAAGTTTTTTTAGAATGTCCTAGGAGTTCATAACTTCACACCGTGACATCACAAACTATGGCTAATTCAAACCAAAGTAAGAAAGTGCATATGTCATCTTATTTTCTCTCCAGCTACTCTTTGTAATCAACATACAACTAAGTAATAAAAGTAAAACATTTGTGAAAACAAACGATAACAAAAATCATAAAATGTGAGCGTGCGCATAACTTCAGAAGAATTTTTGTTATGTTGGTCTCTAGTACAGTTACTGTATAATATATTTGCAAAACAATGACAAACTGAGAACACAGAGTTATAGTATAGGCTAAAGCTGCACTTATATTACAAAATCAGATTTTAATTGCCAAAATAAAACAAATTGTTTGAAACTTGTGAAAGTTCATAACTTCACATCAATCACACATTTATACTAAAATAACTAACTAAAGTCTCTTGCAAATAATTCTAAACAACTTAATGATTTACTTAACCAAACTCAGTCATGAAAACTGTTACCGAAATCATTATTTAGTTAGTGTTTATGTCAGCTGACTGTGTGTTCATAACTTCACATCATTTATTTAACTGAAAAGCTACGTACTAAAATCTGCTGGTAAATTAAAATAAAAATGACATCAAACTGTAACAGCCTACTCTGGAGAAGAGCAGCACATCATTTGAGGTAGTGATTTAGTGTAGTAAATTAATTATTGTGTATAAATCATACTCATGGCATGTGTTCATAACTTCACAACGTGGGGCTGAGGGTCAGTTGATGTGAAGTTATGTACACCGTGCAGTCAACCCAGATTCATGCTGGAATTATCAAAATGTAATTTTGAGGGTTGATATTCAGAAAACTTCTTACAAAATGTCCAGATAAAGTCAAATGTACTCTTTTGCTATTAACAAGGCATTATTTTAAACACGCCCTTGAAAAATGAGCTTGAGTTATGTGAAGTTATGAACTTCATGACAAAACGGCTAAGTACTTCAGAAAGAAACAGTCAGCAGCCAGTAGATTCTTTTTGTGATGAAAATCATGGTACAGTGTAATTTGTAAACTGAAAATAGTCATTTTACATATATTTTGGGTTTTGACATGAGTTAGTAACTCTCACATAAAAATAGTGCGCAAGACACAGAGAAAATGGCTAACTAAAGCATACTGCTTGACTTTAGTGACAAAAATTGCTTAGTATCTAAATCTAATGTACTTTTATATGCAAAATTGCTGTTCCACTACAACCTTAACTTTCATGGCTAGCATTTAAGGACAAAAAACACTCTCAGTGGAGATAGTAGGAAAGTTCATAACTTTCTCACAAGAATTTTTTATTTCTCAATTACTCAAACACCAATGAATGAACTTGATGCAAACTTTCAGTGTGACTGCTGCTAGTGGATCCAAATGCATTACAAGGCTAGGTGTTCCCCAACTAGTCAATTTACTCTTTTTATAAGGCAAAAGGTTGGAAAGTTCATAACTCTTTCTTCACAAGAAAATCTGCACGTAAACTTCAAACTACTTTTGAACATGCAAAAACAAGTCAAACAACCCTTTTTATGTTTTATACCTCTGCAAAACATACTGTAAAATACATTTTTTCAAAAATATATCAGGTTTCAATCTTTAATTATTATTTAGAGCTGATCAGTGAACAAAAATGAAGTCTTACGGAAATAGTTATGAACTTTCTGTGAAATTTTGTCTCCCCATTTTCTGCAGGCTCACTGACAAAATTCAAAAACTTTGCTTTGTCAAAGGTACATTTGAGTTTTACTGGCTCAGTGAAAAGTCATTCATGACATTCTGTCCCATAAATATGACAGAGTAGACCATGTTTCAATATGCTGTAAGGTCATGTCACAAAAAATGGCCAAAATGTAGTGCTGCTGACTTCAGATAATGGCGACATTTTCATTAAAAACAACAACTGAGCACACAATGTTTCTCTAGGTGTGTACTTCATACTTTTTTTTACAAGTCTCATTAATCTTTACAAGGATTTTATTTTTCTTTGATGTACAAATCAGGTTAGAGCCAAGGTTGCACAGCTATTTCAGCTGTGGACACCATTTCAGACTTAAGGCCAGATACTGGAATTAAAGTAGAAAGATCTACATGAAACACAGACAGGTAAGTAAACATGTGAAGATTTGTTTGGTCATTGAAACAGACTTGCTTGGGTGAGAAAAATTACATTGCAGCTCGATTTGTCGACCAAATGATGGTTTCCTTAATCATTGCATTGGGTGATTGGTATCATGGTAGGAAAATTGACATCTTCTCGACCTAATATTTCGCTTCAGTTACTGTAAAAAGTCTCGCGAAAAAAACCGTTAAATGATTACAAAAGTATCTTACTGCATCAAAAGAGGCTTATAAATGATCCGTGAATGAAACAGCACTGTTGGTGACACAACAATACGCCAAGCACGGTTCAATAACACACTGCAATATTGCACACAAACTTTCGCGGGATATCTGAGCCGGAAGTAGCGAGCACTACAGTGATTGTAGCCAATGAAAATGTTCGTTACAAAACATTGAAGGTGACTATCATTTCTGCTGCATTTCCGTTTCAGACCGGGCCCATATTCTGCAGAATGGTGCCAGACAGACAACCCGAAGTGCACGCTTCTTGACATTGACAGTCTTGAACTGGCTATTACAGATTTTGTATCAGAGGAAAAAGTGAAGGCATCAGTGTCTTAGTGAGTTTTACCAGCAACGGGTACATCGATTACTCATTGAATCGTTTATGTGCGAGAGTTGGAACATATCCTCTTTCAGTCTTTGTTGATAAAAATGAGATCGATAAAAAGAAGCTAAATTAGTAGAGTGTGACGCGGCATGAATATGACTTGTGGGAATCACATCACATCTTTTTGACGAGCAAACAAGACAGCGACAGGATTTTGTTGCTGAGCCGTTGAAGCAAACAGATGTGCTTCGGAAAGCAAAGATCTGAATGAGACACTTGACTCTCAGTGTCTCACAAGTGAAATTTGCCCCCACGTTCGTTCTCGTTGTGACTACATTTTGCTATGCCATTACGACGACTTTAAACTTTGAAGGATAGGCACAGCCAGGCTGAGAAGAAACAATGGGGAACAAGCAGTCGTGCTGCATTTACCACAGCCCAAAGGGTCGCAGCAAGAAGAGGCAAGAAGCCTATCAGCCGTCACGACCAGTGGACGATGGTCACCAAGTCCAGCAACATGGACATCAGCTGCAGACACAGCACAGCACTGGCTCACTCACAGTTCCACAGCATATCAGTGAAAGAGAACCCGAAGGTATTATATATACTGTATCTTTAAACAAAAAAAAATTAACAAACTATTTCAGTATTTGACCAAACACAACATGAAAATCATGCATACCACAAACAAAAAAACAAATCACAGTGAAACACAAAGTCTGTATGCCTAAGCTGATAAATACTCCAACTGTGTGATGAACTTTACTTTATTTTAAAAACTAAGTGGTAAGCTCAATTTATATTTGAGTGAGTGCTTTCTTTGCACTTTTGCAGTTCTTCTTCTTCTTCTTCGTTCATGGGCTTAGACTCCCACGTTCACTCATGTTTTTAGCACGAGTGGATTTTTACGTGTATGGCCGTTTTTACCCCGCCATTCAGGCAGCATACGCCGATTTCGGGGGAGACTTTTGCAGTCATTGTTATTTTACTTATGTTGTTTTTTCTTTTCAGAAATGGACTTCGACCCATCTAACAACCCCATAGCCAAGCCACTGTTTTCAGCGAGGTCTGAAGGTGAAATGCAAAAAAGTAAGTTCCAGTTCTCATTGCATTGGTCCTGCCCTCCCTAACCTTGGTCAAAGGGAATCTACTGTCAAATGATTTGACTCAAAGCAGTAATTGAACATGAAGAGAGATATATTTACATTAATGTAGAGTGTATTACGCTGTGTGTGTGTGATTTTTTTATAATTGTTTTTTTTTCTCCTCTCCATTCTGACTTCCAGTTTTTAGGCTTCCAGTTTTCAAAGAAAGAGTATGAGTCCTGAGTTAATTTGTTTTGTACGCCTGATCTGAATAGATCTGCTCATTTTGCAATACTGTTTCTACAGTCATTTATTTCTTTACACTTCTCTATTTATTTACTACAGATAACAAGATGCGGCGCAGGAGTACGATGATTGTATCAGCAGAAGGCCACGCTCAGTTTGTAAGTGTTTATTAACCGTTTATATTTCCTGTAGGATGGTAAGAAGTTTGTGCTTCAATACTTCACATCTTAAGCATGTATGCAAGTTAAAGCATTTCATACAAAAATTGGCATTATTTTTCTCACGAAAAAAGAAGCATGAATTAACAAAATGCTCTGTCGCCATACATTGTGCGATTGTTTTCCTCTCCTCAGAATCAAACTTCAGTCTCAGATCTTGTAAGACTTTTTCAGTTTACATGATCAGCTCCTGTTAAAACTTGGGATGGTCACATCAGTTAGATTGATTAGCTATTTTGAGATTATGACCTGATACTATTTTATGTCAAGGGGGAATTAGGTTATAGGACATTTGTTACTTCGATACATTTTATCATTTGCTTTGGTACAGACATTATTTTTAAGTTTCCCATGCCATGTGCGATTCTTTGCTATGAAGCATTCATGGTACTGACCTTTTCAAAAGTTATGCTGTGCTCATGGTGATAGCCTTCAGCAGGTAATACTATACATGTATTTGATGAAAAACATTATTTGTAAAAGCTCAAATCCTTATGAAGGCCCTTTTTGAAACACAAGCTAGAGGCTTCAAGTGTTTCAAGGTTTTCAGTTCATATACGTTGTTTTTCTTTTCAGGTTGACGAGTATGGGCAGTTAAGGAAGTTCAGCTCTTGTTCAACAATCTACATTGATGACTCCACCGTGTCTCAACCCAACCTGAAGAACACTATCAAGACAGTGGCACTGGCCATCTACTTTCACATACGAAACAGGGAACGTGCTGCAGGGAGGAACAGTCACATTGACCGTCACATTTTAGACATCTTTGATGAGAAGCTTCACCCCTTATCTGTAAGTTTTACTATGGATTTTAGCATTTTAGTTTGCTTTTATGTGTGTCTGTGTATTCAGTTCAGGTTTGCCTCCTGATGAAAATGAAACTGCTGTAACTGTTTTCATTGCTTTGTATGTGCATTCTTTTTCGTCAAAGTCAATGAAACACAAAGTGTATACAGGCCTCAATAGTGCAAAACAAGAGAGAGAAAAAACACAGTGAAACACAAATTATGAACACGCCTTTACAGGGCAAAACAAATGCCACAAACAAACAAAAAACCCACAGTGAAACACAAAGTGTGGACGGGCCTCAGTGGGGGAAAAAACACACACACACAAATAACACAGTGAAACAAGGTGTGGACAAGTCTCATCGGGGCAAAAAAAACCAAGAAGGGCAAAGCCCATACGACTCACATGCTTGACCTTGACCTTTACATGACCTTGACCTTCAAGGTCAAATAACTAAACCTAGCAATGACATCATACACTAAGAACTGCTTTACACATTTTTCCTACCAAAATACATGTGACCTTGACCCAAGGTCATCCAAGGTCATGCAACACAAAGTTGTTAATTCAAGACATAGGAAGTACAATGGTGCTTATTGGCTCTTTCTACCATGAGATATGGTCACTTTTAGTGGTTCACTACCTTATTTTGGTCACATTTCATAAGGGTCAAAGTGACCTTGACCTTGATCATATGTGACCAAATGTGTCTCATGATGAAAGCATAACATGTGCCCCACATAATTTTAAAGTTTGAAACAGTTATCTTCCATAGTTCAGGGTCAAGGTCACTTCAAAATATGTATACAATCCAACTTTGAAGAGCTCCTGTGACCTTGACCTTGAAGCAAGGTAAACCAAACTGGTATCAAAAGATGGGGCTTACTTTGCCCTATATATCATATATAGGTGAGGTATTGAATCTCAAAAACTTCAGAGAAAATGGGGAAAATGTGAAAAATAGCTGTTTTTTAGGCAACATTTATGGCCCCTGCGACCTTGACCTTGAAGCAAGGTCAAGATGCTATGTATGTTTTTTGGGGCCTTGTCATCATACACCATCTTGCCAAATTTGGTACTGATAGACTGAATAGTGTCCAAGAAATATCCAACGTTAAAGTTTTCCGGACGGACGGGGGGGACGGATGGACGGACGACTCAGGTGAGTACATAGACTCACTTTTGCTTCGCATGTGAGTCAAAAACCAGGCACACAAAAACACAGTGAAACACAAAATGTGGACAGGTCTTAGTGGGGCAAACAAAACAACAACACCCACACACTGACACAGTGAAAGACAAAATGTGGACAGATCTTAGTGGGGCAAACAAAACAACAACACCCACACACTGACACAGTGAAACACAAAATGTGGACAGGTCTTAGTGGGGCAAACAAAACAACAACACCCACACACTGACAGTGAAACACAAAATGTGGACAGATCTTAGTGGGGCAAACAAAACAACAACACCCACACACGGACAGTGAAACACAAAATGTGGACAGATCTTAGTGGGGCAAACAAAACAACAACACCCACACACTGACAGTGAAACACAAAATGTGGACAGATCTTAGTGGGGCAAACAAAACAACAACACCCACACACTGACAGTGAAACACAAAATGTGGACAGATCTTAGTGGGGCAAACAAAACAACAACACCCACACAATGACAGTGAAACACAAAATGTGGACAGGTCTTAGTGGGGCAAACAAAACAACAACACCCACACATTGACACAGTGAAACACAAAATGTGGACAGGTCTTAGTGGGGCAAACAAAACAACAACACCCACACAATGACACAGTGAAACACAAAATGTGGACAGGTCTTAGTGGGGCAAACAAAACAACAACACCCACACATTGACACAGTGAAACACAAAATGTGGACAGGTCTTAGTGGGGCAAACAAAACAACACCCACACACTGACACAGTGAAACACAAAATGTGGACAGGTCTTAGTGGGGCAAACAAAACAACAACACCCACACACTGACACAGTGAAACACAAAATGTGGACAGATCTTAGTGGGGCAAACAAAACAACAACACCCACACACTGACACAGTGAAACACAAAATGTGGACAGATCTTAGTGGGGCAAACAAAACAACAACACCCACACACTGACACAGTGAAAGACAAAATGTGGACAGATCTTAGTGGGGCAAACAAAACAACAACACCCACACACTGACACAGTGAAACACAAAATGTGGACAGGTCTTAGTGGGGCAAACAAAACAACAACACCCACACATTGACAGTGAAACACAAAATGTGGACAGATCTTAGTGGGGCAAACAAAACAACAACACCCACACACTGACACAGTGAAACACAAAATGTGGACAGATCTTAGTGGGGCAAACAAAACAACAACACCCACACATTGACACAGTGAAACACAAAATGTGGGCAGGTCTTAGTGGGGCAAACAAAACAACAACACCCACACATTGACACAGTGAAACACAAAATGTGGACAGGTCTTAGTGGGGCAAACAAAACAACAACACCCACACATTGACACAGTGAAACACAAAATGTGGACAGATCTTAGTGGGGCAAACAAAACAACAACACCCACACACTGACACAGTGAAACACAAAATGTGGACAGATCTTAGTGGGGCAAACAAAACAACAACACCCACACACTGACACAGTGAAACACAAAATGTGGACAAGCCCCAGCGGGAAAAACTCCTGATGACAGCTGGGATGTGTGATCAGGGGTGCCATCCGATCCGTCCTGTTTTTGCCATATTATTATTTTAGGATTACAAACGTAGGAAACAGAATTTTGATAACCACAAACAAAATTGCACGCTTTACAAATTCAATATGTATCCCTGTTTAAGTAAACTGTTCAGTCAAGGTAGATTCATGTGAAATTATCAGGCAGTAGATGTGCTTATTTATACAAATGTACATGTATGTAAAACCAGGAGAGCAACACTAGAGGAAAAGCTAGATTTTTCGAATGATTCTGAGAGGAGAGATTTGGGGTTGACACCTATGTGCGTAACAACTAACATGCAGGACTGTTTTAACAAGTTTGACGGTTGAGCTTCAAATATATATCACAATGGCATAATGATTATGCTACAATGTGTATGTTTTCTAATATATTAACTGTTTCCCCATACAGAAAGAATCGGTGCCAGAGGATTATGACAGGCGAGATCCAGAACACAAGATTATTTATCGCTTTGTACGCAACCTCTTCAACGCTGCTCAGCTGACAGCCGAGTGTGCTATTGTTACTTTGGTGAGTACTTCCACAGTTTTGCTTTTTGAGTCACTTGAGAAAAAGTGACTATGTAATCGGTCAGTGTTAGTCTGTCCGGCTGGCTGGCCGGCCGGCCGTAGACACCACCTTAACGTTGGACTTTTCTCGGAAACTATCAAAGCGATCGGGCTCATATTTTGTTTAGTCGTGACCTCCAATGACCTCTACACTTTAACGATGGTTTTGTTGACCTTTGACCTTTTTCAAGGTCACAGGTCAGCGTCAAAGGAAAAATTAGACATTTTATATCTTTGACAAAGTTCATCGGATGTGATTGAAACTTTGTAGGATTATTCTTTACATCAAAGTATTTACATCTGTAGCCTTTTACGAACGTTATCAGAAAAACAAGGGAGATAACTAGCCTTTTCTGTTCGGCAACACACAACTTAACGTTGGGCTTTTCTCGGAAACTATAAAAGTGACCGGGCTCAAATTTTATGTGAACGTGACTCATTGTGTTGTGAATAGCAATTTCTTCCTGTCCATCTGATGCCTCATATAATATTCAGAACTGCGAAAGTGACTCGATCGAGCGTTTGCTCTTCTTGTTATACTAGCTTTATGAAACTCTTCAATGCATGTTGAAGGTTTTAAGTCTTTCATGGTTTGTTTGCTTAATTTTGGGGATCTTGTCTTTTATAACATCACTGATCAGCAGTTTACTTGCTTCGGTTCTGTACAGGGAGCAGAACATTTTGATAGGCACGTCTCAAAAAAGCCAACATGTCTTTGGCATCTTCGATTGTCATCAGTCGTTGAATGCTCAGTGAGTTTGTGTGGTATCATGTGTATTTTTTTGCCTGCATGATTTATACTTTTTTAAACATGTTCTTCAACCTGTAATGTTTCAGGTATACCTGGAGCGTCTTTTGACGTATGCTGAGCTGGACATCAACCCCAGCAACTGGAAGCGATTGGTGCTCGGTGCAATCATACTGGCTTCCAAAGTTTGGGACGACCAGGCTGTTTGGAACGTCGACTTTTGTCAGATCCTCAAGGACATCCAAGTCGATGACATGTGGGTATCGTGAATAGGATTTGTATTTTGATCCGCGTAAATACACTTTTCTGTCAATTTAAATACATGAATTAGCCCTTTTTTTCATGTCCAAATTGTTGTTATTTCTCAGCCACCTAAAGTAATTTATATTTCATTTCTACCCAAGTCACATCCCGGGTTTATATGTGTCAGCAGATTTTTCAGTAGGTAGTTGGGTGTTGATGGGGAAAGGTGTATCCAGGTGCAATCTTGTTTGCTTTGGAATGCTGGAATTGGTCTTGCTTACCTCCCTTGAAATAAGTGTTGTGGAGTTGGGAGGCTGGCTGGACAGAATAGCTTGTGCTAGAAGAGTCTAAAATGGAGAATATTTGATACATGCGTGTAAAAAGACAAATATACATTGCTGTAAATAGAAATATTTTTTCTTCTCCAGTGGATTATTTATGCTAACCTTTGTTTCCTTTTGAAGCTCATAGTCATAACAATCTAAAACAGCATGTGTTTGGGGAAGGGAGGAGGTGGATAGAGGGCGAGTGTGAAACCGCACAAACTGGTTGGAATTGGAAGATAAAATAACTAAGATGTAAATTAACAACAAAAACGCTAACTTGCCGCTTTCCTCAAGATAGTGTTGATGCCAAGAATATATAAATGTGCTTTTTTTTGTCAATCGAAACACATGAAATAGCCAATTGTCCATATTGTAGAAATGTCACATCTTCAAGGAACCTTCCCCCAAGTAAGCTTCAGTATTTTTACTCCAACCCTACCCTTGTGTTACCTGTCTTTTCATGGATTACTCAAATCTTTGCAAGCTTAATGAACAGCACACTTTTCTTTTTCTCCCAGGAATGAGTTGGAGAGACAGGTGCTAGAGCTGCTGCAGTTCAACATCAACGTGCCATCCAGCGTGTATGCCAAGTACTACTTCCACCTGCGCTCTCTGGCCGACGCTCATGAACTGGTCATCCCCTCCCAGCCCCTCAGCAAGGACAGGGCCCTCAAGCTGGAGGTGGGTACATGTAGATGCAGACCTGGGAACCCATACGATTTTGCTGTATTTTGTACGCATGATTGTCTAGAATAGGATCAGTACGGTCGCTGGAAGAAAAGTTGACGAAAAAAATTCCTAGACTACTTTTCTTCACAAGCGCATCCCTGTCATTCCTGTCTATTTACTGGGGCACTGTTTATTTTAATGATTAAAAATAACTTTATAACTCGGCATTTCATCAATGATTACAGCTTTTGTCATTAAACATTGAAAGAAGCATATGTTTTAAATGTATTTGTAAACTTAATTAACGTTTCGACGGACGCGTGTGAAGCATGTTTGAATCATGGGTGTTGAAATGCGGTGTGGAGTACGCTCACTTTTCTGGAACTACACCAAGTTTGTTTGAGAATACTCTAAGTGCAAAATAAGGGTTCCCAGGTCTGTAGATGTAATGTAAAGCCTCTTCAGTTAGAGAACACCTCCCCAAAAAGGACTTTTTATGTTATCACTGTCAAGTGTTTTCAAACTAAACAAACGTATGGAACAAAAATGAAAAAACAACATTTTGGGGGGTCATCTGCAATGTCAGGATACATCTGGCTGATTCCAAGAGAGTCCACTGTGGTATTGGAGTATGTTTCTGTGTATTTATTTCTGTTTTGTAAGGTGTTGGGCTGATTCTTGGCTGTTAATGACACCATGTAACTCAATGGATCAGTCGAGTCAGGTCTGTCAATTTTTTTTTCTTTTTTGGTGTCTGTTTGTTTATACTCGATTTTGTTTTATTTTGCTATATGCATTTTCTCTCTGTTGCAGGCAATGTCCAGTGTATGTGACGACAAGATGAAGTTCTGGCAGAAATCTCGGAATCACCGGTCAAACAGTTTAGACGGCTTTTCTGGTCGAGGCAATTACGGTTCTCGTGCTGTACTTTCCTGATGTTGCCTGCATATTTTCCTCCTGTTTGTTTTTTCCTCTGCTCACTTTTTTCTTTTGGATACAGGCTCAATCCTTACCCCTTCTCCGACACTGCACGCTCTGTGATTATGCTTTGTGTGCTCTGCGTTTTGTAGTATAAGCTGCTTCAGTAGTTTAGTCTCTATTTATTCAGTATACAAGTTGAAAAGTAAAGTCATGCAGTATTTTTTTGTCATGCCATCATGATTGTTGCTGGTATCACAGTCAGAATAATGTCATATTTTTTCCTCGATTTTTAAAATATTTTTGTTAAAATGTTATGTGTTGCAATAACTCTTTTTTTCTCGGCCTGATTTGTTGTTTCAACTGCACATGTGCCTGTACTTCTCAACTTGTAGTTGTGGTAAGGAGTAAATCTGAAGGGCATTCTGTGGGGTTGGTGGTAGTTTGTCTGTGTGATAGAGTAGATGCATACATGTGTGTGCAGTGTCTTGTTTGTGAGTATGTGTATTTGTGACTTGTGTGTGAAAGTGACCAGCGTATGTGTGACTTTCTGTGCTCGTCAAATAAGGTCAAAAGTTGGTAGAAGTAGTCCGTCTTTCCAAACTGATGCTTTGAGTTCACTTATTTTTCAATCTCTAAAGCGCTGAAATGTGTCCATTTTTAGGGAAAGTTGGTAGAAGTTTGTGTGGGATTGGTGTAAATTTCAGTTGATCTTTTGAATACTTTACGACATTTTTTCTTCTCTTTTTGTGTGTGTGTCCGTGTATTTCCTTTTGTTGTTCTATTTTCTCTGCTGATTCGGTGATATTTTGTGTGACTTCAGCGACACAGTAAGCAACTTTGTTCGGGGGCCAATTTTTATGTAGAGGGCCAAAATCGTTTTTTGTTTTTTTTCTCATTCCATACTTCTGTTTTATTTTCACTCGTTTTTTGGCTCACGTAAGTGTAGCCTATGCGATGCTAAACTTTGTCTGTCTGTGCGTGTGTATGTGTGTGTGTATGTGTGTGATAGAAACTTTAACATTTGACTAAACACCGAAATACTAATTTTACCTGGTTATTATCCAAGCAGCAGCTTCAAAATATTGAAGCAATGATCAACATTTTGTCGGCACATATGTAGTTAAAGTGTGTATCCAAAGAAAACGGGTGGTGAGGGGGTTTGGGGGGGTAAAAACAGGTGACTGGTTTGTGTCGTGTGTGGTATGTAGACCAGGTCAGGGGTCAAGGTTAGGTCAGATCGCGTGAAGGATTGTGGTATAGATACAGTTATCACCGAGCTGCAGTTCGCCGATTCGGAGAAGACGATTTCACATTGTTCGGTTTCGTAGCTCCAGAAAAATAGATAAAGAAGATACCAAAGGAGATTTCCTACAGATTAATCTGCACAGCGTGTTTCCAGTGTCTGCGCGAGTAAGCGCTGTCGAAAGCGCAGTGTCGATCTGGCCATCTAGCAGTCGTGTCCCCGTAAGTAGGCTACAGACAGACAGATCTAGATCTAGTGTCTCGCACTCTTGCACCGTGTCATGCTTACTGTGTGTGTGTGTATTTGTGACGGAGTGATTGAGTTTGTGTTACTGTTTGTCGATTTCTTACGTGAGCCTTGAAGGCTTCGCCTCTTGTTTTCTTTGATTTGGTGATTTATTTTTTATAGTATTTTCTAAATGGGAAATAATACACTGCCTAGGACTGGTGTGTTATCTAGAACATTTCTATGCCTTTTTGGTACCTTTGGGGAGAAAGACTGACACAGCTGTTAGTAATTGAGTGAGTAGATGTGTTTGTTTTATGTAATTTTGTCACTGTGCTTGTACAAGTCTCCTAGGCCAAACAGAAATGTATGACTATCAGTTGCAACTGGTGGAAATAGCTTGATACTTAAAAAAAAAAGTGATTGACTGATGAACAGTTCAGAAATAGAAAGTGTGATATGTAATAGAATATGGTTGTGCAGAATGATTTCAGTAGTTCCTGTAGAGTTGTATGAGGAGAGTGTTTTTAACTTTAAAGGGATATTTTTTGCTTTTGTTGTTAAAATTTGGCTTGATTGATTTTCTGTGGAAGTATTTGTTCTGTCATGGGTCATTAAGTCCTTGTGTTATTTGTACACATTTATTTATTAGATAAATAATTTATTTATTTATTTTCTTATATATGTGGCTATTTACTTATTTATGTACTTTATTTTAGTCATTTATTTATTTATCTCGATTCTCGGTCTTGTGATTGTTGAAACTAATCCATCTGGCTTTGTATATTAATTGCTTCTTTTATCCTGTTTACTTTAAACATTGGTGAACAAATGTGTATGAACTAGTCAGAACTGTCACAAATCATTTGAATGTGAAACATTGGTATCATGGTATATGCATTCATATTTTCTCTCTCTCATTTGTTCCTCTACACAAAATGTACTTACGTGTAAAAGAAAGAAAGCAAAGAGGGTGTATTAAAGTTATGAATCAGAAATCAGTATGGTATTTCTCAAAGGCATGTGATCTCATTGGTTTTTAAATTCTTTTTCTTTATTTTCTTATGGTTGTTTAATTATTGAACATATCGCTTTCTCTTGTACACTTTGTATGGTGACTTACAATCATGTTAATAGCTTTTTGCTCTAACGGTATAGTCAAAAACATGCTGTGAACACATGGACAACTGTTTCTTGCCAAAGTCTGTTAGAGGGAGTCAGATACTTAAAGTGTGCATTCCGTCCCATGTGAAAGATCATGTCGGCCACCACAGATCTGAGCAGGCTTTTACACGGAATGAGAGCATGCTTCCCTCTTGAACACATACCAAAAATCAACAGCCTGCCTGCGTTCTGTGCAGAGTATGAGTATTTTTGCTGAATTAATTTTGCATGTCGACACCAGTGTCACTTACAACATTCATTTATTAAAAAAATGTCCACTCTGCACAGAGTATAGCCAGGGGGTTGAATTTTGGTATGTGTTCAAGTTGACGGATGCTGTTATCCCATTTAAAAACCTGGATGGAACTATGATTGTTCAGAAGATTTACTACTGGGGATGGAAGGTACCTTTTAATACCCATTGGAGCATGAGACTTGTGGTCAGTTCCGATGAAGTATAACATAAAGGAAAGGATGAACTTTTTGACCAGTTGGCTTGTTTCAGTTATAGAAGATTGAGAAGGGCAGGTGTTACAATGGCTTTAGGATGTTTTGCTAAATGATGCACAACAGTGCAGAAGGGTTTTTAATAATAGCTTGTAAAATCTAATGGCGCATTTTAAGATTGCATTTGTATTTGATTTTTTTTACCTTTCAGAGTGTTTAATAACTATAGGTGGTAAATGTGTGTTTATTGTCTCAAATATACATGGATTAATCTCTGAGTCATTTTGTAAGTTCTGAAAACAGGTTATCACTACACAAGAATGTCGGAGAGACTGTTGGTCAACCGTACATCTCATGTTTATTAACTGAGAGCGAGCGTTTTGCAGTAATTAATTTTGTGGATGGTGTCATTATTTTATCAAGATGTTTGTTGGTCTGAGTTTTGGTGCTGCTTGTTTTGTTTTTGTGTATGGTGATTGTTTCTGCTTGATGCAAAACATTAAACTTGGCATCAAGCTTTATTGATGTTGGAGAAAGGTGCACAAACATTTCGTATTTGTTCAGCCATTGATCATTTGTCTTCAAATGCCATGCTGTTATCGTTATTAAAGCCTGATTGGGTTACATGGTAGCTAACCTTTTAAGTTTTAAAATTTACCTGCCTCAAATGGAGGAATTGAGTTTTAGAAAGGAAATTATTTTTTATTTGCAACCATTCTTCTATTAGGTTCAATAAAAAAGAAAATGTCATGTCTGAATTAGCTGAACTGGTTTATAAAATACTTTAAACATAAAAAAAACTGAATCATTCAGTATCATGGTTAAGGATTCCAACCTTAGTCTCTTGTAAATTATCACAGACACAACCACGGATCTGTTGAGGCTTTTATGTTAAATAACGTCAGAAGAACATGCTTCCACTCGGACACATACCAAAAATCAACATCCTTGCTGTGCATACAGGGACATTTTGCGAAGTTAACTTTGTAGCGTGACATAGCTGTCACTTATGTGATTCAAATTGAGCAAACAGTTCCCAATCTGCCCAGAAAGCAAGCAGGCTGTCGATTGTTGGTATGCATCTTTCACCGTCGTACGAAGAAGAAGAAGGTATGCATCTTTGGGGTGTGCACGTTAAAGATCCCACGATTGACAAAAGGGTCTTTCTTGGCAAAATTGTATAGGCATAGATAAAAAATGTCCACCAAAATACCCGTGTGACTTGGAATAATAGGCCGTGAAAAGTAGGATATGCGCCGAAATGGCTGCGATCTGCTGGTCGATGTGAATGCGTGATGTATTGTGTAAAAAATTCCATCTCACACGGCATAAATACACCCCTGCGCCTTCAGTCCGAGTCTGGAGATACGCGTGCGATATAAGACTTCATATAACAATATAATATAACAATCTTCTTCTTCAGCGTTCTTAGTGATCATTCTGGTTACGTGTGAGCTCGTTTGCCCATTTGGGTTCCCCACACTATACTCTGAGAGCATAGTCAGCTTCACTCCGCTTTCGTTGAGTGACCAGCAGCCAAAGTCCACGGATATATGATGTGGCTCACCCCTGGCCTTGTCCTGGATATCTGTCGCATCCATACCGACGCCCTGAGCTGTGCAGGCAGCTGGTGAATCCGCCGTCGGTGCCGGGTGATGCCCTGCCGCCACTTCCGCCGGAAAAAACCCTGGGGGCATTTTCAGGGGTGGTATGCATCTAAAGGAGATTCTTTTGTCCAATGTAAAAACCCTGTACAGATCTGTGGGGACTGACATGATTGTCTTTGCAGGAAGGAGGGTAATTTGAATGTGTACCATTAGGAAGTTAGAACACACATAAGGGTAAATAAAAACCTGTCAAGCGGTGTTGACTGGGAACAGTAGATTTTGTTGTGTCAGATTGTACCTGGTTGTTGATAATTCTGTCATTTTGGAGACTGTTCGTCTGTAAGGGTCTGATTTTGCATCGGAGGATGTTGGCAAAAAGTTTGAGCAATGCTTTTCTAAAATTTGAGGTCATGGTTACTTAATATCATGCTTTCAAGATACTGATGCAGTGACTGAAATCATGCTTTCAAGATACTGATGAAGGTAACTGTTCCTGTTTGCATGTGCCTTAGTTTTTGAATTTTTCCAGTGACTCGATTTTTGTCTGCTCATTGCTGATCAAATCATAACATTAAAATTCAGAGATGCCGTCGATAAAACATGTAGCGATGCGTATGCAGACCTGTGAAACTGAAAGGTTGGAGTCTGTACATAATGAAAGTATTTTTAGATCAGTATGTTCACACTCATGTCAAAACTTTTGTATATAATACCCTGTTTACATTTTGGCTGTATGTAAATGTGCTGCATTAAACTGTACAGAATGGTGTGTTTTGCTTGTTTGTCAGCATTTTTGACCTAGCTGTTTTGCTGTCTTTCTATTTTGGACACCGATGACATATTTCAAACAAAGAACAAAAGAAGGGGGAAAAAACACCACCAACACTTCTCAACACACACATAAAACGACAGATGCTCGCTGTTCATTTTCTCATTTTCAGATCTTACCAACTTCTCAAAACAGAAATGGATAAATTTTATTTACTCCAATCAAGTTAGTACATTGTATCAAAAAGATTTTGTTCAAGAAAAGAACTTCCATAATTATTTCTAGCTACAATTTAAATACACTAAGTTTGAACTCAAAGGAAAGAAAATATCTGAAATTTTACTGAGAATGTCATTTTATGTAGAAGCATCTAGCTCCTCCAGGAATTTACGTCAAAACATTTGTTTGGTCTTTGTTTCTTAAACATACACTGGAGAATATATACTATTAATTACACTTTTATATCTTGAGAAAAAAACTATTAACCACACTTTTATACATCTAACAATGATATGGATGACAATCACACAGGCTAATGATGAATACCGATTTGTGTTGAAATATAGTTCTTAAAATCAGTGGGCAAGTGTCGCCTACTAGTACTGTCACTTTAGCAAAATACGTTCTCCAACTTCGGTACCATACTCGGCAACATCATGCCGAATGTTGTGCATGGCAGAACTAATTCTTTGATTGCAATACATTGTCTCGACATGTAACAAATAAAGCGCGAGATCAAATGAAACGGAATCGTGATCTTCCATCAACCCAGCTTCTGTCTCATTCGTTGGCTGCGAGTTCTTTGGAGAAAAAAACCAACGCTGGTATATGGCCACTGAACACAACACTGCTTCTTAAAATAGTCTTGTTCAGGATGCGAGTCATGAATGTGACTTCACATAAATACACATCTATTCAATGAATATACTAGTGGAAAAAGAGGAATTGCAGGGTCTTTTGTCATGGGCTTGCACACAGTCTATGAAATAAATGCTATAGTTCTAGCGCCTTTGGAATATAAACTGATGTAAATAGGCAAAAAATGCTTTGGAGTACATAGCATCTTGGGTTTATCATTGTTTCAATATTTCTATTTCCATCTTTAGTCACTTCTGGAAGATAATCAATGAATTTGTTCTGATAGGCTAATTATAGGTGAAATTTAACTTCTCATAAAGATGAGACCACCAAATTAGGAGGGGAAAAATCAGTGCAAAACCACTGAAATCGGATCAGGTGTTATCAGTAAAATTAAAATCAAAGGAAGTATCTCTTCTTCATTAGTTCATAAGCAGCAGTTCTTCAACAAATTTTACAATCTGCTTTAAGCTCTGACATATTAAGAGAAGAAAAAACCCACCAATATGACAAAGCTGAAAAGGAAAGAAATGTATGTGAAACAGTACAATGCACCACCACATTAAAAGCAGTTACCCACACCAATTAATTTTATTTATTTGTTGCTTAACGTCCAGCCGACTACGCAGAGCCATATCAGGACGAGGAAGGGGGGGATGAAGGGGGCCACTTGTCAAGCGATTCCTGTTTACAAATGCACTAACCCATTACTTGTGTCCCAGCAGGCTTTAGTAAAACTAAATTAATACCTACTGGAAGATTACCAGTTTCCAGTATGTTAAAATAGGCTTAACCTATCTACTGCTGGACTTACATCAGAACACTAACAGATTAAACTATACATGAATCGCGAGACAAGCGGCAAGAGAAGAGATTTTTGGAAAAAATGCAGGTGAATGAGCAAGAAGGCAGAAAAAAGAAAAGAATTCATGAAGAAAAAGAGAGCATGACAGGAAAGAGGAACCAAAAATCTACCTAAAAGCAAACTAGAAAGCTCCTGCGGTTCCAAAAACAGGAGGGGCCTTTAATTTCATAACCGCAGTGCCCCACTGCGGGACCCACACCAATTAAGCATTTAACCATTTACTGTATCAAACGGATAACGAGTCTACCACTGGCAATAAGAAAAAAAGGAGATACTTTAATGCCTAATCACAGAGCGTGAAAAGCATGGCAAGGATAAAAGTATAAACAAAAAATAAAAATAAAAATAACGGAAAAAATCTCCGATTTCAAATGTCAGTTTTAAGTTTCTTTGCAAAGACAAAATTGAAGAGAAAAGTAAAATTTGGTGGAAAACTTTCATTAAAAAAAAACACTAACAAAACGTATGTATTACAAATATACTTGGTGCTTCCTTCAGTATGCGCAGAAAACATTAACAGTTATTTGAATCAGGACCAAACATATGAATAAATTACATACAGGCAAATCCGGATAAGACGAAATTGAAGGGACCGAATTGTTATTGTGTCCTATCCGAAATTTCGACTTGGTCATAGTACCGTGAACTACGAAAAAAATCAAAGAGACCGCTTGAGTATCAGTCAAACAACTTGTGATAATGCATGTTTCAGCTACTAGGTACTGCCCTGCCTTTGATCTGGCCCACACACAGATTTCCACTCTGTTAAACTCGGTCACTGACCGGTCACTGACCCCCATGCAGGAAGTGTTTCCTCTCTCAGATATGACAGGGGAACCACCTCTCATGGCAAAAACTGGGTCATTGACCCCTGGGAAGAAGGTCGTGTCTGTAAACAAGGCCACCCAATGCCTTTGATCTGGCCGCACACACAGAGCACACAAGACTGAACAAAAACTGAATGAGAGGCAACCCACAATTTGAATTCTTCTTCTTCTTCCGTATAGTAACCACGTGGTTCACCCGTGAACACACACAAACACACACTGTGAGTACCACTCGCCTCTCCTTACTCCTCGCCCCCTCCTAACTTCACTTCATACTTTATTGCGTGCCGACTGACCAGTCGGTGTGGCGTCCGTGTAGAGAAGAAGGGAATAAGGTTACACAATGCGCTAGTGTGAGACGCCAAGTTTCGTGTTTCGAGTTGCTGTAGTAAATATAGAGTAAATTTTGTCTTTGGGACTGACTTTCTGTTGTGTGCTATCCGTCTTTCGACTTACGAAAGAGAAATCCCATTTCGAGCTAAGGGTACTTTGTACACATAGATAAAGAGGGATAATTCCGGACCAGAATTTCTTTGTGTGCTAAGCGAATTTTTGACTTAACCGTTTGTGAGTTAGCTGGATTTGCCTGTATTTCAATGTTAACTAAAATGCAAAAAAAGACCACTCGGAATATTCACTCTTCTTAGTACATAGATGCATAATCATGTAATACAAATACTGAAACAAAAGACAGTTATTTGTTGAAGACTATATACCATCAAAAAGAATGCTAAAAAATACTGATACAAAAATGGAATCAAGTAATACATTATATATATATATATTGACTGGCATGGCAGATTCCACAACTCTACGTGTATATAGAAACAGAAATCAAGCATAGATCACCCTGAAAATTGTAAATTCAAAAAAGGATGATATGTACTGAGTCACACATCTCTGCTCCCTTTCTTTGTAAAATAACAGCTTGGAGCAAATCCAGGCAGCCTCATACTTGCAACAAAGATACTTTGGAAAACAGACTGAATTTTGGTATGTTTACATGTTTCAAAAACTGTCCTGTCTGTGGTATCAATACTCATGACATTATCCTCTTTTTTTCTGCTTCCAACACAGCACAACTGTGTGACTTATGCTGACTAAAGGAGTTGTCTTTGGCAGAGAATTTGTTCTCGATCTGAAGGTGTACATTCAGAGAATCTTTGTTGGCTTGAAGGAACTTGGTTTTTTCTTATCGATCCTAGCAATTCTATTAAAAAGAAAAAAGGAAAAAAGACGCTAAGTCTTTTAACTTTAGCAAATCATAAAGGTGTCTTATAACAGTTACAAAAGCAGTGACACATTGTGCAACAAATCACATCTCTTGTTGCTCAACAACAAAATCTCTCTTGCGCTCTTAACTAAGATCTACATATTTCAAACACAATTCTGAAGCAATTGGACAGTCATTAATTTCAGTTCTAACGTGCATCAGAATCAAGCAATCATTTTGCTCCCCACAAAACAGTTGTCCGATGATGTAGATGCACACATGCAGACAGTCGCACAAAGGAACAGCAGACAAGTGAAGACAAAAGTACAACTAACACAGGGAAATGGATGAAACTTGTACAGAAGAGGTTCAGTGTAGACTAGTTATTTGGCCTGATCATTGTGCACCTAGAAATCCGGTCTGCACGTACACACACACATTCACACAGAGGGACAGCAGACAACTTGCAAGAGAAGACACAAGTACAACTAACACAGAGAAATGGGTGACACTTGAAAAAAACAGGTTCAGTGTAGACAAGTTATTTGGCATGATCATTGTGTACCTAGAAATCCATGCAGTCTGCACGTACACACACATTCACACAGAGGGACAGCAGACAACTTGCAAGAGAAGACAGAGGTACAGCTGTGACACAGGGAAATGGGTGACATGCATGTGTCGCAAGTACTTGTACAGAAGAGGCTTTAGTGTAGAGTAGTTATTTGGCCTGATCATCAAGCAGCTAGAAATCCGGTCTGCACGTACACACACACATTCACACAGAGGGACAGCAGACAACTTGCAAGAGAAGACGGAAGTACAGCTAACACAGAAAACTGTGCGACACTTGTGTACAACGGCTAGAAGCAGGTTCAGTGTAGATGGTTATTTGGCCATTGCCATGCATGCAGCCAGGTATTTGCATGGTCAGTCTAAGATGAATGGAACTGCTCGTAGGAGGCTTGCCACAGCTCCCCTCCGTTGCGAAGAGCTCTGCAGAGAAAAAGATGAAAATATTCAGAATCCAGGCAGTCTTGGAGGTGGTGAAGTGAATTAAGAAAGATATGGTGGTTTAAAGGCATATGTACGCGCTCCCGTGTTTACAAAGTGTAGTTTGCCCATAATCGATGTCAAACGCACCATAAGACCATATAATGACGATATGTCACCATGCGCGGACCATAATACATGCATTACAGCTTGTTCTAGCCTCTGAAAAAGTGAGGATGTCAACAAAGCCGCGGTGTTAGCTCCCTTGCATCAACGTTACATGTGTTGCCAAATCTATAAATAGGACGATCCAGATCAAAATGAAAATTAACATATCTCAACATTGAAGGGGTCCTAGACCACAATATTTTGCAGGGAACTTAATTTAGCATGTCTCCAGCTGTTGGTAAAGCAATTAGCGTGTATAGTCATCGAGTACATATGCCTTTAATTGTACCATGAAAATCTATTTCCTTTTGAGGAAAAACACACAACTGATGCGTTAAAACTAAATGACTAAACAGCAGAGTTTCTTTCATTCGATGGGAATGAAGCAGTATAGCCGATCCTCCTTTTTATGACCGTCCGCCTCCCACCACCACCCCCGAAGGGCTTCATTTCTTAGATGTTCTGTTCATGATATATCTGTAAATTCAACCCCTCTTTGAGACTCCCACCCTCAGAAGGCACGGTTTTCTCACATTATCAGTGGGTGAGCTGGGCTGGGAGTGGGGGTGGTGGGTATGTGTTGTGTTCACCCTACAAGATAAATCCGACGGTGTTTACATGGGCTCGGTAAGAGTTATACCCCTTAAAACAACACTGCAAAATCCACATCAGACCTCATTCCCACTGTGACGCCAAAGATTGCTTTGACACACATTTTATCGGTAATTGTTTGCCTCATTCTTTTAAGACGCACCATTCTTGAGCAACCCATAAAACCCTTGACAGTAATTTCCAAAGATCATCAGTTGCAGAGAGTAGTACAAGGACTGATGAAGAGCAGGACACACACTCCATCATGTACATGACTTTGCATTTGTTTACCGATTTGTTGATCGAGATCAAATAACCAAAGGGAAGTAAGCGCTCTATATGCATACGACATGTGTAATGGAGTAAGCTAGAATTATACGGAACCTTTCCTTTCTTTATTTGGTGTTTAACGTCGTTTTCAACCACGAAGGTTATATCGCGACCGGGAAAGGGGGGGAGATGGGATAGAGCCACTTGTCAATTGTTTCTTGTTCACAAAAGCACTAATCAAATTTGCTCCAGGGGCTTGCAACGTAGTACAATGTATTACCTTACTGGGAGAATGCAAGTTTCCAGTACAAAGGACTTAACATTTCTTACATACTGCTTGACTAAAATCTTTACAAAAATTGACTATACTCTATACAAGAAACACTTAATAAGGGTAAAAAGAGCTTGGGAGCATCAGGTAAATTCTTCCCCCTAACCCATGGGGGGTACCTTTCTCCTGGCACCCGAGAGAATAACAAGCATTGAAATGAACAAGCGACTTTCATTATTGATTTGTTGATTCTTATTTTTGGAAGGTGCTTAGAACTGTGTTCGGATTTTGCACCATATCAATCAATATGAGGCTTATATCGCGCGTATTCCGTGGGTACAGTTCTAAGCGCAGGGATTTAAAAAAAAAAAAATTTGTATGCAATTTATATCGCGCACATATTCAATGCCGTGTGAGATGGATTTTTTTTTTACACAATACATCACGCATTCACATCCCCTTATTATTATTTTCACTTACTGGACTATGTCTGCAAAAGCAGTGTAGAGCGACTTGACCTGGTAGTCGATGCCGTGTTTCTCACACAAAGACTTCACCAGCGGAGTGATCTTGTACAGGTTGTGTCGTGGCATGGTCGGGAACAGGCTGAAAATATAATTATTTTTGTATCAAAGCAAACAGATCAAGACATACTGTACTGAAATTCCTGGAAGGGAAATCCAATGTTCAAGAAACAGGGCCGGACCAAATGAGTTGTAAGGGGGGGGGTTCCTCCTTTTTGGGGGGGCAAATCAGCGAAGTGGCGAAGCCACAAGCGCGCGCCTGCAAAGCAGGAGCGCGAACTAGGGGGGTCCGGGTTCATGCTCCCCCGGAAAATTTTTGAAAAACGGTTAAAATCTGTGCAATCGGGTGCATTCTGGGCCTTGTTTTGAGGGTTAAGAGCAGCATTGTTTTGGTGCTAAAACTAGTAAACAAGAAGAGCAAACGCTCGATCGAGTCACTTTCGCAGTTCTGAATATTATATGAGGCATCAGATGGACAGGAAGAAATTGCTATTCACAACACAATGAGTCACGTTCACATAAAATTTGAGCCCGGTCACTTTTATAGTTTCCGAGAAAAGCCCAACGTTAAGTTGTGTGTTGCCGAACAGAAAAGGCTAGTTATCTCCCTTGTTTTTCTGATAACGTTCGTAAAAGGCTACAGATGTAAATACTTTGATGTAAAGAATAATCCTACAAAGTTTCAATCACATCCGATGAACTTTGTCAAAGATATAAAATGTCTAATTTTTCCTTTGACGCTGACCTGTGACCTTGAAAAAGGTCAAAGGTCAACGAAACCATCGTTAAAGTGTAGAGGTCATTGGAGGTCACGACTAAACAAAATATGAGCCCGATCGCTTTGATAGTTTCCGAGAAAAGATATAAAATGTCTAATTTTTCCTTTGACGCTGACCTGTGACCTTGAAAAAGGTCAAAGGTCAACGAAACCATCGTTAAAGTGTAGAGGTCATTGGAGGTCACGACTAAACAAAATATGAGCCCGATCGCTTTGATAGTTTCCGAGAAAAGATATAAAATGTCTAATTTTTCCTTTGACGCTGACCTGTGACCTTGAAAAAGGTCAAAGGTCAACGAAACCATCGTTAAAGTGTAGAGGTCATTGGAGGTCACGACTAAACAAAATATGAGCCCGATCGCTTTGATAGTTTCCGAGAAAAGTCCAACGTTAAGGTGGTGTCTACGGACGGCCGGCTGGCCGGCCGGACAGACTAACACTGACCGATTACATAGTCACTTTTTCTCAAGTGACTCAAAAAAACACTCAAAGCAAGGTACATGCTTTTTCCAGGGGTGGGGTTCCGGAACCCCTGGAACCCCCCCCCCCTGGGTCCGGCCCTGAGAAATGCAGACACTGACAACTGTACAACCCGGCCCTGCTATTTCAGCTCAAAGCAACAAAAGCTGAAAAAATATTCATTGGTTCTGATTGACTGCCAGAAATTCTTCCAGTAAAAGTTTTGGGCATTACACAATCCCCTCCCTCCTACCAGGATTCATCCCCAGACGTGTGTTCCCTAATATTCAGATACATTTTGATGATGTCATATCCGGTTTATCAAAAAACTTAATGGCCCACTTAACTGACCTGATTTTTCAATGAAATTGATTGCAATTTTGGTCAAGCAATGTTTGACATTTGGCCTAGACTATTGAGCAGCATTTGAACGTGGAAGCTTAAAAACAAATTAATCAGTTTGTTCATTACATTTTTCTTAAATTCTAATCAAAATTCAAATTTTAAGAGATTGAAAAATCATTGAATTGTATTCTGTATCATTTCCTAAATCCCTAAATTTATGGATATGTCAAGTTTAGTCTAAAATTGTGCGCAAAATAAAAGAAAATTGGATGATGCAAATTAGGTCTTATGTCCTAATGTCTTGCCAAAAGCGTCTCGACCCATCTCGGATTTCGAGTTTCGGTAAGCGCAGCCTTGCTAGTCTTGATAATGACTGATCCCAGGTTTACAGTGTTGCCTTTTTTTAAAATTTTTTATACAGGCTGAAAGATTGACTAAATGTTTTGATATCGCCTCACACGACTTGTTTCTTTCTCTCTCTCACTCTATACACTAGAGAAGACATAAATGCGACATACTGGTGTTCAATCTGGAAGTTGAGATGTCCGGTGAACCAGTCGTTGAAAAAGGACTGTTCAACATTGCAGGTAGCATGTATCTGCAGCTTCATCCAAGACTCTGACTCGTCAGCCTTGACTTCCATAGGCACGTGATTGGACTGTGCCACCCAAGTGAACCAGTGACTCTCGATACACCTGAAAAACATAGTCACATGACATTTTTTTTCTCTTCATTACGTCCTCTCATTTTCCCATGATTTTCTCCTTGGGCACTTAAACAGAATATTCTTCTTCTTCGTACGACGAAACAGAATATTCAATTAACCAGGAACAAGCCAGACAGTTTTCTTGCGGTTCATGCGTTTTTGTATAATATTTTATAAATAGGCACATTTTCATTGTGCGATCCTAGAAAAGTCCCCAAAGGCAAAGGGCTGCATGCTCACTCAGTGCATGGGAGCAATAAGTGACAATCCAGGATTAGTGGTTAACATGCCAAATCTTTTCTATGAATTGTCAACAAGTTTTCAGTAAAGAGCATTGACAGACAAACTTTTTAATAAATAGCAGACTAATGCAAACCAAAAGGGCAAAAGAAAATTCCCAACTACTGTCGAAACAAGTTTCATTAACTACTAGTTTCCACACACATAGTACTCTTTTTAAACATATTATATGAAAGGAGAATTGTACAGAATGAATCTTGTCAGGGATCCTAATTGGTGGTGGTCGTTATCGAGGGGTGGTCGCCAGGATAGGTTTGACTGTATCCCTGTAATAGCTAGTGCCCTGTAAAAGTGATTTACCTTATCATGAAATAGAATGGGATGATGCCCCATCCCAACAGAGGCCAGTACAGAAAGTAGAACCGGACAAAGAACAGGCTGACCGCAAACAGGTCCTGAAAACAAACCAAATTATACAAGTTTTACAAACAGAATGTGGGATTTAGTTATCAATGAATCTTGTAATTATTCATAAAATGTGAGATTTATAACTTATTGTGAAACTGGCAATCCTATGGCCTCTCATAGAATAGGCCGCCAAATATGGCCTCATTCCTGAATGCAAGGGTTAGCTGTTTAAGAAAGGGAACTGCCTCTTCCTTGTTCATAAAACTTTCTCATTCAGAGTTAAATACTTTTCCCGAACTCAGGACGACACATACAAATATGTGCAAGCATGTAGGCACACATGTACAGGCGCACACACACACACACACACACACACACACACACACACACACACACCCTTCACATTACAACACAGAAACCCTACCGTCCATAGTTTTCTGGTGTACATGTGACGGAAGAGCATGAACTGGAAGTATACCGGGAAAAGCAGAGGAGGACCAACTGGAGAAAAAAAACCTCACATATTTCAAACATGTACTGAGTATATGTTCCACAGCAAAATGAATAACGTTAAAACTATTTATTCCAAACTGTTGTTTAAAATTCGCTGGTAACCAAATCTTATGGCAAATGCTAAATCGAGCCAGACTATCTGAATGTTTGGTCACAGTTCACAGGACACATTTACTAAAAACCAGATTACATGGGCGGGGAAATAGCTCAGTCGGCGGCGACGCTGGCTTCAAAACCAGTTGTCGCTATCGGCGTGGGTATGATCCCCGCGTTCGGCGAGGGATTTATTTCCCAGTGTCAACTTTGTGCAGACTCTCCTCAGTGGCCGAACACCCCCGTGTGCACGCATGCGCACAAAAAAGAAACACAGTTCACAGCGAAAGTCTCCAGGCTTGGAAACATCAATACTTTCTTTCTTTCTTTATTTGGTGTTTTACGTCGTTTTCAACCACGAAGGTTATATCGCGACGGGGGAAGGGGGGAGATGGGATAGAGCCACTTGTCAATTGTTTCTTGTTCACAAAAGCACTAATCAAAAAATTGCTCCAGGGGCTTGCAACGTAGTACAATATATTACCTTACTGGGAGAATGCAAGTTTCCAGTACAAAGGACTTAACATTTCTTACATACTGCTTGACTAAAATCTTTACAAAAATTGACTATATTCTATACAAGAAACACTTAACAAGAGTAAAAGGAGAAACAGAATCCGTTAGTCGCCTCTTACGACATGCTGGGGAGCATCGGGTAAATTCTTTCTCGTCCCAACCAATATGGGACTCCCCCTAACCCGCGGGGGGTAAACATCAATACATGCATGCAGGAAAAAGATTAAAACAATGGGTAGCGCCGTACTGTAAGGCAGCTCGCTTTCCCCAGTGAGAAAGCGGCCCTAATTTCCCCGAGGGTAAATCTTGTTCTTATCTTTACACAATATATATATTAGTTATCACACAAATTTCTGCATGATATAGTATGTCTGGCATATATAGGGACCAGTAGCTCAGTGGGTAGAGCACTGGACTCGTGATCCGAGGGTCAAGGGTTCGAATCCGGGCCGGGTCAAATTAATGCGCAGACCTAGAGACGGTACCAGTGTCACCAATGCGGAACGTAAAAGACCTCGGTCATTCTACCATAAGTGCAGGTCGCTGATTACACATACACAAGTGCACGCCTGGGTAGCACGACTGTTGCTGCTAGCTTTCCACTGGGAGGAAGTGACCGAAATTATTCAGCGATAGGACAATAAAGTAATGAAAATGAAAATGGAACATATATCATAACTGTTATGCGCCCAGGTACATACATACTTGCAAACCAGTAGTGCTGCTGCCAGTTGTAAGGCATGCTTTTCTTCTTGCTCTGAGCCACCTGAAGAAAAAACAAGTCGCGTAAGGCGAAAATACTACATTTAGTCAAGCTGTGGAACTCACAGAATGAAACTAAACGCACTGCATTTTTTCACAATGACCATAGTCCGCCGCTAGTGCAAAAGGCAGTGAAAGTGACGAGCCTGTTCAGCGGTTGCGCTGTGCTGCATAGCACGCTTTACTGTACCTCTCTTCGTTTTAACTTTCTGAGCGTGTTTTTAATCCAAACATATATCTATATGTTTTTGGAATCAGGAACCGACAAGGAATAAGATGAAATTGTTTTTAAAACGATTTCGGAAATTTAATTTTAATCATAATTTTTAATTAATTTAATTTTCAGAGCTTGTTTTTAATCCAAATATAACATATTTATATGTTTTTGGAATCAGAAAATGATGAAGAATAAGATGAACGTAAATTTGGATCATTTTATAAAAAACATTTTTTTTACAATTTTCATTTTTAATGACCAAAGTCATCTATTAATTTTTAAGCCACCAAGCTGAAATGCAATACCGAAGTCCGGCCTTCGTCGAAGATTGCTTGGCCAAAATTTCAATCAATTTGATTGAAAAATGAGGGTGTGACAGTGCCGCCTCAACTTTTACAAAAAGCCGGATATGACGTCATCAAAGACATTTATCGAAAAAAAGAAAAAAACTTCCGGGGATATCATTCCCAGGAACTCTCATGTCAAATTTCATAAAGATCGGTCCAGTAGTTTAGTCTGAATCGCTCTACACACACACACACACACACACACACACACACACACACACACACGCACAAACACCACGACCCTCGTCTCGATTCCCCCTCTATGTTAAAACATTTAGGTGATTGTTGTGTTCCAACACTCAGTTGCATACATGTATATTGTGTTATCCATACCCTCAGATTTGTCATGCATGTTGCTTACTGACTTTTTCTCTGATGAAACAATCTGTTTGCCTCTCATGAATACCATGATACAGCTCATGCATTTGCTCTGAACTGCTTCTGAATTTATGACTAACAGTGTAAATGGTCCTATTAATCTGTTTGAAAAGGAACTGTCATTACACACAAAAATGGACAAAACTTGTACCAACCTTGACAGGCATCTGCTTTCCAATCACAAACAGAGCCTCCACTCGCACATCAGGGTCCTTGTCCATCTGAAAAAAATATAAAAGTGAAATTTCTGATTGAGCTCTGTGGCAAGGATGTTTGGCGTCAGAAGTCTACATTTTATTTCAAATATGCAAAAACTTTGCCACCATTCTGGCAGATGGGAGCTGCTGAAATTTGTCTACAGTTAAAAAAGAATAACAAAACTTTTATGGCCATTGCTGAACATTTTCCAAAGAAATTGAAATCCAAGCAAATATCCCTGCTCTGGTGATCCAGGACTTTGATGCATGAAAAAGCTTTTACTTCCAAATTGTTGGCGTTCGAGTCTTACAAATGATATGTTATAAAGATACGAGAAAAAACTTCTCATTTGAAATGAATGAATCTTTAGCTAAATTTAATCTACAATTAATAGTCAAGCCTCATTTAAGTTCATATTAGTAATGGGTAATGGCCCGACAACCTTTTCATAGTGACCACCCGTCTATAACAACCACTTTTGGTCAGTCCCTTGGGTGGTGATATTACAGACAGGTTCGCCTGTATTAACACCCTTTCCCACAGTAATAAGTTAGCCAGAACATCAGCGAGATCAACTTGTCAACACATACCACATTCGGCTTGGCATGATGTTGATAGTGCATGTGATTCCACCAGTGAGGTGAAGCTCCCTGAAAGAATACAGGTATAATGCGTTTGTGTGATGATCAAACCTGTTCTTACATGCTGATCCCATGTTTCAATCACAACGAAATAAATTCACAATATACAAAGATCGAGAAGTATTTTCTGTACATTTATATTCAACACAGGTCAACTAGTTTCGAACATGCGCAAGCGTGCGCACACACACACAAATGCACACACACACGCGCGCATGCACATGCATGCACAGTCTGCCAAAAACCAAATAACAGAACACACATTTTTCTTTGCTGTAAACCTCCCATTTCACTGACCTATAAGTAAAAAATTTTGTCATAAAATCACACATTGGCTGTCATATGTTACTAAAGGGAAGCATACGCAAGTTTACCCACAACAATTCCACCCCTCCCATCAGTTTTTCCATTCTCCCCACCCCCTCCCCACACTCTGCTCCCCGATCTTTCTCTCCTCTCCTCTCCTCCCCCCCTCCATTTATTACTAACATGTGTATCACATAATTATAAAACCATACAATTGTCGCAAATATTACCAGACAAAAAAGTCTATCTGCTCGAATACATAAAATGTAAGCAACAGGTTATCAGATACACGCAAGTCACTGAACAGAGCATGCGAGGAGCCACACCCTCACAGCATGTTCAGATAAGCACGCAGCTTAAAAGAACGCACAAGAAACATATTCCCATTTGAATCATTTCAGGTTAAAATTATCAAGTAGGTACACAAACACAAAGAATGCACTCTGAGTCACTCCTACACAAATCCCTGTGCAAACATTTAATTCCCAAACTTAACAGCATAGCAAAAACAAAAAACTTCATGGCCACTTACAACAAAAAAATTATTTTAAAGTTCTTTTTCCTCTCCTACACATACCTACTCTATTTGAACACTTTCAAGAAAGAGAATTGTACTGGAGTACTCGGGGGAAAAAAGCACCCCCTCACCCCTCCCTCGACTATCAGAGAAAAAGAGAATGTAAAACAGAAGTGAGAGCAGTGTCTGAATATTTCTCTACCCCCGCCCCCCCTCCCCTTTCTTTTTTTTCCCTCCACACACACACGAACAAAATACCAAGTGCATTCATATTTTTACTTTTTACGCTGACAGTACAAGACTGACGTTTTTAAAGGAGAGGAAAAAGTATGTTATCACTATTCCCTGTGTCATTCCATCTATGAGTGCATTACCAGATAACCCCGCTTCAGGACTGTTCACTGTTGTTACCTGTAGGCACAAAATCTGGTGGCAGGGTTAAGTTTTGGTGCAGAAATTGCGTAGCTACTGTGGGTTTTTCTTGGCACATGTCCAGATTTAGTAACTTATTTACTATTCATATTTTATTATCCACTAAAACTGAAAATGCACACAAAAGAACAGAGAATAACAACACAAACACACACACAAAATACATTGCAAAAGTAAAGCTGCAGCTATGGCACAAACATTTAAAAAAAAAATTTTAAAAAAGGGGGATAAAAAAAAAAAGGAAAAAGGAAACATAATTTATAACCAGTGTTATTCTCAGGCCTGGATCTTTGAAGCATACTTTTCCATCTGACAAATTGTTATGACCCCTGGCCGGACAACTTCCTAGAGTTTTGACATCTTGATGTCTTAATCCGAAATAACAATTTTGTTTATAGCCAGGACATTTGGACCTTACATATATGTACTAGGATGTACTTTCAATCTAAGTCATACCGACCAATTGTCAGAGCCTGGGAACAACACTGCATATAACCACAAAAAGTTGACCAATAAAGAACACGCTGATTTACATGGTTAAAAGGCGAGGAAGAATTAGCTCCAATCTGTCAAAAGTCAGTTTTCATTGTGAGAACAGCATCAACAAAGAGTCATACATGTATAAGCAAAGCAAGCTCAAACTGGATGGCCAAGCAATTTCCACATGCACGCAACAGTTCCACAATGCAAGTCTTCGTTCTTACTGTTCCTTTTTACTTCCAAAGAGAAGTTTCTCCCCATGAGTTTTCTCTCACTGTAACCAATTACGTATGAAATGAAACCACTGCTAACATTGAATCATCTTGTTACTTCCAAATGGGTCTAATTCTTCTAAGAAATAAACAAAACGTGCAATTTTTTCCATGACAGAACATCACAAGGTCAGAATGTGTTTTAGAAATTAGCAGAAAAAAAGGTAAAACGCCGTTAATGTTCACCCACACTGGAAAAATAGTAAGAATTGGTCTCGGATATACATTTCTTGGCTGTATACAATCACGAAAATTTAAATTGCGATCTATACTGTGCAGAAATCAATTAAGACTGACAAATTCCTGGGATGAAACCACAGAACATGTTCAACACTCAGATCAAATTCTAAATGACCATCCTGAAGAAGTCAGCAACAGGCTGACAAAATATTGATGAAGAATTTACCCAAACTGGTTTCTAGCTGTTGTGTTTTCATTTTGTTTTGATCAAATTCGAAGTCATACAGTCACATGGGGAGAAAAGAAGCACATAACCTCCCCTGACTTATATGCCATTCATCAATAGTTATAGGTACTAGTCAGTCAGTTATCTTGTCCTGTGAACCTTTTCCACAGTGCTAAGGGAGGAAAATTTAAGAATGCCTTCTGAGAGAAAGCTTAATCAACCAGACAAATGAGTTTGCCACTTATAATATACTTGCTCACAAATAATTTGCAAAATAATAAGCATTGGTTTTCTATTCAGTTGATCTGGAAATATTAGGTCCAAGTCGTTGACACACATCAAAAGGAGGCCTGAGTTAGAAGCCGGTTTCAAATGAAGAAAAGGAATTGACAATTTCTGTAGATTAAATCCACACCAATTCCTTTTACTTGCAAATTTACAAGTTTGGCAAATATTTTGTGAGTTAGCAGACCTGAAAGACATAGGTAGCAACAGCACAATGCAGGATCATCTCACACAAGAAGCAATTAATTAGGGCCGCAATCAAACTGAAGTAAGGCCTTGAATATAATCATTATTCAACCACACAGGGAGGAAAACAGCTTGCAAAGGAACAAACAACCGAAGAGATTTCTATGAAGAAGGGATTTCACTTTGAACCTGTCAAACTTTTCCTGACAATAATCAGACTTGTAGTTTTCCAGAAACAATGATCTCAGACAATTAGAAAGGTCTGTGATGTTCCTCCAAACTTGAAACCTATACCGTTGTTAAAATACTACAGAACGATAAAACACGATTTTGAAAGAGAACCATTGAAGCAAGAAGTGATAGCAAAGTGTTTCAGCAAGTGTAAGAAGTGTATAACATGACATTTGTAATTATCTGATCCATCAAGAAAGTCGGTTCAGTGCAAGCGATGTGTTGATGTTTGCATCTGTGACACACTATTTTGCACTTTGGACACCGGGAAAAGAGAAGTGAGGACAAAGTTCACATCAAAAGCAAATTGCAGTGGCGTGTTTCCTATAGCCCCGGTACTCTAACACTTTCTTGCCCTGATACTTTACTGATAAGTGCTCTAGATTTTGTGCTAAACAAGACATATGGTTTGTACGAATTCACCTGTGTTTATCAGAACTGCGCAGTAACATTTTTAGTTCACAGTTATACTGCGCATGCATGGAACGACAGTTTGATTAGAATCTGGTTTAAGTAAAGCTCAAGGCAACAAATGATTTAAAGGCTCTTTACTATTATTTATTAAAGCGATACATATACTTTGCTCCAACTGGCATTGTAATCTTACTTTCTGTTATTCTCAGAAAGAACATGTCTGAAAACTTCATACATGTATGTTAGTATAAGCTTGGAAAGTAGATGAAGACGAGTAATACACTATGTTGTACAGTTAGTTGCTACCCGTTGTCCATGTTAGTGGGAGGTGCTGTGTCATCTTGGTAACAGAAGTATGAAACAAGATTAATGCCTGACTGTGCAGCAAACCTTTCCCCGACACGAACACCCCCAACCCCACCACCTGCATACATACACCCACACACCTAACAGGTCTGATTGGACATAATTTATAGCTTGAGAAAGACATGTCTACACAACATGAGCAAACTGCGGAACGATTTTATCTCATGCTGTTACCATGCAGTTTTAAAAGATGATAAAACCAATGAGGACAGTCTGCACAATAACTCTTAAAATGTCATACTGCTCATTATAACCGTCTTTGTTTGCTTACTCCAACGGCATTGTTGCTGTTGTTTCTTAATGAAGATTTCTATATACATCTCCTTAGATTATGACTTAAAATTAAAAAACTGCACATCAACATTTCTTCTTTTTCGTGTTCATAATGTCTCCTTTGTTTCTTGACTTTTTTCCTTGTCTCTATCTTTAAAAAAAAAAAGTCCAGGCAAGGTTTGTCCTCTAGGTAAGCATACATATCGATCCCTAACAGTGACAGAGTGAGTTGGTGGTGAATTTTGACTTAGAAAGCAATAACAATTAGCTGTGAACCATAAAGGTAAGGGCTAACAACCAATTAATAGACTGAGGATTACAAAAGATAATGCACGAAATTAAGTCACCTCCTGCCAGAACGGACTTCATGCAACTTCATGCAGAGAGTTCATAAAACATGGGTACAGAAAGGGATAAAATGCAAATTGAAAAATATATTGGAGCTGGTACCACGACAACAGTCCACTTGTTACCTTGATAACGCCAATGGTTAGATAGTGGAAGAAGTGGTCCCATTTGGATTTTTTAAATACGGACAAATGACCAAAGTCATGTTGGAGCCAACCAGTCTGAGCCTGGAACCAAAAGTAACATTGGAGAGAACAGTCACAGAAAACAAAAAGAGAGAGACAGATGTGGATGACAAACGCTCGGATGCCCATAGATGATCAGGGATTCAACAAAGGTGCAAGACAAAACAGCTGTCTCTAGTCAAGCCTGTCACACCAAATATTCTCTCTCAAAGGTGACCGCCTGTTAGTTCTGCAAATGAGAAGATCTGCAATTTTCGGTAAAAGTGCATAACCTTCCCATGGGCCTCTGCTCTTTCTTTTTTCAAAGATAGAACAAAAACCAACACAGGGAACAAAACAAAACCTGAAAATAAAGTCCTTGTAAACACACACACGCAAAAAACAAAAAAAAGCAACAAAACAGATTTGAAACTGCAGATCAAACAAAAGCAGATCACTCAGAGTTGAGGCTTAAGGTGCGACAAACTTGACCAGTGACCAATGAGAGACAAAGACGCTCTCGTGCTATGATTAGCAAGCACACAAAGCAGGCCACGCCACCAAAACAATGAGAAAACAAACAAACATGGATGGCTGGTATTAGTTAGCAGCTGGGCAGGTTTACCTTAATAAATCCCATGGTAAAATAGTGAAGAAAGTGGTCCAGATTGTAAAAATTTTGAAACACTGACAGGTGGCCGAAGTCATGCTGCAACCACCCTGTTTGGGCCTACAAAACCAAAGCATGGCAGTCCATCAAAGCTAGTCACAATTCCACAATCACCGGAGGATATACAAAGGTGAGGAATGATGAAAGCAATGTCATACACACACTAAAGAATACATCATATTAGGATGTTAATACAGCGATACCTCCGACAAGAGGCCCCTCCAATAAGAGGACGCCTTCTTTGAAATAACACCTTCTGAAGACGTCTCTTAATTTATCTATTATCTTGACTAAAACACACCTAACATGACAGGTCACCTACAATCTACACCTAGAGATTGAGACCTTTCCTACAGCTGGTACAAAGGGTTTCCTTTCATTGCAGGTATAGTACTGTTAAGTAATACCTGTAACATTTGACACCCTAGCCTGCAACCAGCCAACAGTGTCATAACATGTACATGTAATGATGTATACATATTTTTAGTTTATGTATTGTTAGTTAAGTTCACAAAGAAAGAGACAACAGAGGGTGTCCCTTTCATGGAGGTGTCCTTTCATGGGAGAGGTTTCATTTCAAAGGTACCACTGCAATTTAACAAATGACGATGAATAATGAACTGTTCAGGGGTTTTTGAGGTGGATAGAAACTGTGTTCGCAAAAGAGTACATTAGGAGTGGAGTGGGGGTGGGGCACCCCTGTACCAATACATAGTTATGTGTGTGTATTTCTGTCTCTCTCACAGTGTGTATGTCTGTATCTGTCCATGTCTTAGCACATGTATCTCTCTGTGTGGCTATAGTTTCTGCATTATATGTGTTCAGGCCTGCATTTGGGTGAAGGCATCTACATTATATGGATTAGTAATATATGCCAGCATGTGTTCTAAAACAGCAGTCATGAAAAATATAGGGACATGATGATGTAGGATGAAGAGGACAGAGAAAAAAAAAAGAGTTCTGGGCTGGACTGGAATAAGATACGTACTGCAATGTGATGGTAGAGATGTTTGGTAATCATACACATAATTTCATAACACGTATCGATACAAACCAGCATGATCAAATCACAAGTCATCAGCATACAATCTTAAAAATGAAACCTCACGTAAAATAATAGGATCCAAATAAAACAAGTAATAACTGTGTAATTCAAAAGCACACTTGTGTACTATACTTGAGGTTAAATGGATCATTCTGTCGTTTCTGCAGTTAATCTATCATGATTTATAATTAATATAAGATTATGTGTACATTTAGTCTCAGAATATCTCTGTATTAACAAAACAACTTTTCCACTGACTTGAACTTTGCATTATGCTCTATTCGAAAGCTGCCCAACTAAATAGAGAAAAAACCTCATCATCTGGTGAATCTGTTACACTAAGAGCTGTAAATCTGCACATAAACAGACATTTTGCCTACTGAAGATAAATGTTTCATTCCTGCACATTAACGTTTCTAAAATAAAACAGTTTAAGATAATTTTTTAACCCTAAAACACATATAGTGGAACCCCTTTTGTCACCCAAATACAGTGAAAACCCCTAATGGGGCATGGTTACCTGTAGACAGCCGTGGCAGAAGAGGGAAATGAGGTACGGAATCCATCCAGTGCCGAACTGCCTCATCACCAGGTAGCCTGCTGCTTCAAAGGCCAGGATGTGAGCCAGGTGCATGAAGAAGAATGCATAGTTTGTTTTGAACAGGCCCTGCAAGCAAAAAATGGATGAGTGAAAAGACAAATTTCTGTTTTGAAAAGAAAGACAGACAATAAATATTTGTCGTTCTTCTCCTTGAAATAATATGAGCACTGCTGAATAGTGAATGTATCAATTAAGTCTAAAAATATATATATAATACAAAATAAATGCTTGTTTGATTGTATGATGTCATAGATCAATCTAACCTGATAATTATAGCTTCTGTTTACTTTACCATTTCCTTTTTTCTTTTCCTTTTTCTTTACTGGAGGGGGTCAGGGGAGTAGTGGCAGTGAAGGGAAGCGGGGGGGGGGGGGGGGGGGGGGGGGGACAACTGTCTCACTCTCAGAAAGTTTCCAACCAGACAACTAATAAAGAAACTAACAGAAAAGCAAACAAACAAATGCAGGTTTTGTGTCACACATGTAAGAAACGTGACAAAGAGGGAAGTACAGACGCAGCATATCTTGTCTTAAAAAAAAAAAAAGGAAAAAAAGATAGTTCAGCTCTCTATTATGATCAGTGCTTCTTGCAGCTCAGAAGTACTCACCATTTTTTCAGCTGTTTCTCGAAGAGATCTAAAATCACTTTCCAGGGTGTCCGGCTGTGCATCTGCATGTGCAATGGACCCAACGTGAAGGGGCTTCAGGTATTTCTTCACGTGATCAAGATTGTTGTGGAAAGCACGAAATGCATCCTGGAAAAAAGTTGAATCCAGTTAAAACAAAAGTGTGAAAATATATATCAATCACAAAATCTGGTTTCTGCAAATTACTGTGGTTCACTGGCCTCGTTGTTTTAAGACCAAAACTCAAACAATTAACACAATCGGGTACAAAATAAATAATCTGTTTAAGACAGGCAAATAAAGAAAAACTTCTGAAACAAAAACACTGTTCCAGTTTCAAAACTGCACACAATGTCCAAGATAAACAAGAGCACCAATACTTTCTAAAAGTTCACAATACAGTGTAACACCCTTTTAAGACACCCCTCCCCCCCTTTAAATACCTGAGGTTTTGTTCACAACCACTGTAAAGTTACTCCTAGAGTATTTTAAGTTCTCATTTTCTGAGATTTTTCAGGATCTTGATTGACTTGAAAGTGGCTTTCCACTTTCTAACAAAGATCGATAGCTAACACAAATGTATACTGACTGTTGCATCCTGGCCAGCGTAATGGCTGATGACGCGGCTCCCGCCGGGATGTTTGCGCGCCCATGACGTGATGTTGTACACCTGCCCTTCAATCACCAGCCATTTGTCTTTGCTTTCTGTGTGGGTTTTCACCTCATCCCAGCTGAACTTCTTCACCTGAAAAGGTCGAGTTAAGCTTGAACAAGTTGAAGCATAAACTGTGGTATAATCACATATCAGTGACTTTGTCATCTGAAAAGAAACGAATCGACGACAGGCATTCTGCAGTAATCACAACTTAGTTAAACTAATAAGAATACACATGCCCCCAGCGTCTCAAAGTAAAATTCTCTTCTTTATTCATGGTTCATTGCAATGGATCTCGGTCTTCTATTAAAAATGTCTTCATTGTTCCATGTTCATTAGGTAAAAATATTACTGCTTTAGTTTCAATATCATTTCAGGGATCGCGTTTACCGGTAATTTCCGGTATTTTACCGGTTAAGATTCGCCAATACCGGAAAAAAAAGTGGATGTCGGTCAGACGTACCGATTGTTATTTGGTTTGACCGGTAAAAAAAAAAAGTAGTAATTACAAAAATCGTTTGTCAGTACGAGGGGGGGGGGGGGGGGGGAGAGAGAGAGACAGAGAAAGAGAGAGAGAGAGAGAGAGAGAGACTCAGACTCAGAACTTTATTACAAAAGGAGAGAGAGAGAGAGAGAGAGAGAGAGAGAGAGAGATTTGGATGGCTTGTTGTGACAGCGCTACAATGTTGCGATTATGTCTCTATTGATGACACTTGATGTCAAGGTGTCAAACATGACGTCAAAAATAACAAGGAGGCGAGCTCCGAAATGTCTTTCAGTACGATTGTGCCAGATCTAAAGTATTTGCTAGCAGATTATTTGAGCAATGTAGGTGGTCAGGGAGCGGAGAAATCTTCCTTGTCGCCGAGAAAAAGATCTACACACACAGACATCAGACATCATACTTTTCGCGCCATTTCTTTCGGTTCCCGGTCCATCGTAAAATCTTTCAGTTTATGAGAAACTGAAAGACAATAAGGGACGGCGTCTAACTATAGCCGACATAGCATCATACCGGGAAATCACGTACTCACACCAGCTTAGATCTTTGTCTACATACAGTTGATTATTGTGAGGCGAAAGTGAAACTGTAACAGTAAGTAACTAGTGAGTAAGTCTTCCAGTTGCGTGATTACTATTTGCTTTCCTATTTTATTTCGGAAGTCTCTCTCTCTCTCTCTCTCTCTCTCTCTCTCTCTCTCTCTCTCTCTCTCTGCGGCTGCTGATGTGTCACTGTCAAGTTGTGCGACAGTTGCTTTGAGGGGGGGGGGGGGGAGGGTGGGGGGGGGTGGGGGGGGGGGGAGAGGAGAGAAAAAAACGTTAGCATATAAATGACATTGATAAACATTGATTTAATGTATTGTAAGTCATTGTTTGTCTTTTACTGGTTGCCTTGGCAAGCTTACCGATTTTCGTGAGAGCCTTGTAGCCAGCTCATGACGTCATACCGGTTTGAAAAATACCTAGCGCGATCACTGCATTTGCAAGAAGAACACTGACAATAGTATGGTAAGACTATTGACTGATCTGTCTTTGGTCTGGGGGTTTATGTGTGTGTTTGTGTGTGTGATCGAGACTAAGAGAGAGAGAGAGAGAGAGAGAGAGAGAGAGAGAGAGAGAGAGAGGGCGACGATGATGCATTTGTGATAGGGACACAATGAGAGAGAGTTAACAGGGACACAGACGTTGTGTAAGCAAATGTTCCCACAAGATTGAAACACACACACACACACACAGCATATGAAATAAATTGATTACCTCTTTCTTCTCCAGATCCTGGGTGCCTTGGCCCCCCTTCCCCATGGTAAATGCAGTGATTCTGATGACCTTTCCACAGCAGTGTTACCTGTTTGCACACCTGACACTGATTCTTGAACTTGGCAATGCAATCACCTGAGAAAAAAAGACCTAGTTATATTTCTTTCCGGGTATTCAAAGCACAGCAAAAGAGTGTCTGAACATCGGTGAACATCCAAGTATATCATTAACCTTTCTAAACAAAAAAATCTTTTCAGAAGCATTAAAAATAATAAACAATAACATCAGCCCATAAGGCAAAGAATGAAAGAACACAACAATAAAAAAAAATAAAAAAACGTTGCAACAAGAATTCTTACTCAGAAGTCTCTTGAAACAGGGTGTCAGCTAAAACAAAGCTCGTGCAGTTTTCACAACAGCATATTGTATCAGACGAACGCTGCATCAGCACAAGAGCACGCTAGGAAAAGGCCTGGCCTTCTACAGGCAAACACTTTCATAGTTAATGTGGTATCAGAGAGACCTTTTTTTATATAAGTTAGCTGTGATATCATTCTTTGTCATCCACTGATAACCTTGTACGTGAGCGCTGTTATCTCAAAAAAATCTTTTTATTTCGATAATATATTTAATCTTTATAAACATCACAACTACAGAACTAGTCGCTGCGATCTAAATGTGGACTTAAAACTCTGATATCTTACACTTTGTACTGACACAACTGTGTAGATGAACCCCCAAATACAAAGTGTATTTGGCATAACATTTTGGGGGGCAAATTAGTATTGCATACAGTAATGTGGGAAGCTGCCCAAGGACACAAACCAGACTTTAAGTCATGTAAATAGAAACGAAGTGACAACAAGCATCCTCAGGCATGAAAACTGAAAAAAAATAAAATACTGAAAAAAAAATTCGAAGGCGCGTAGCGCCAAGTTTCGCAGGCGCAAAGCGCCAGGACTTCTAGGGGGGTCCGGGGGCATGCACCCCCGGAAATTTTTTTTCAAGAGTGCAATTTGGTGCAATCTGGGGCTATCTGAGCCTTAAAATTGGATTCAAACATGGCCCCAAAATACATACAAAATGAAGCAATCGATTGGAAAAATACGGAAAATAAAAAAAATACGGATTTTTTTTCAAAAATACGGAAAATACGGAGAATTTTCATGCCTGCATCCTTCAGTAATCACAACTTAGTTAACCTAATAAGAATTTATCTGGATTATCTGCTGTCAAAAACAGTAGATCTGCCCAATGATTTGAAAAAACAAACAACCTTTGGCGTGATGCAGACTGCCAACACTTGAACATCCCTGCATGATCCTATTAATCCTACAGTGATGAATATATCTTTTGGTTCTTTTTTACACTGACACACTAACAAGTTAAACTTCAAGTAAACCCACTATTCAGCTAGATAACACACATATATGTGAATGATGTGGGATGTGTCTCATCTAAGCCATTCATATATCAATGCCACTGTAACTTCCAGGTGAATGGATGAGAGAGAAAAAGGATAGAACTATTAGAAGACAATCAATATAAATCACCCATGAAAGAAAACCTTTTCTCCATACATAGACCAGGGGCACAAGGAGTGAAATAAGCATAGATCTCAGTTGAAACTGATTTAAAAAAAAAAAGAGATTTTTTCGATCTCCCAGGTCAACTTATGTGCAGACCTGCTAGTGACTTAACCCCCTTCGTGTGTACATGCAAGCACAAGTCCGCACGGAAAAGATCCTGTAATCCATGTCAGAGTTCGGTGGGTTATGGAAACACGAAAATACTCAGCATGCCTAGCAGCCTACTCAACGAAAGCGGAGTGAAGCTGGCTAAGCTCTCAGAGTATAGTGTGGGGAACCCAAATGGGCAAACGAGCTCACACGTAACCAGAAAATTCTGGAACGCTGAAGAAGAAGAAGATTAAAAACACGCTCAGAAAGTTAAAACGAAGAGAGGTACAGAAAAGCGTGCTATGCAGCACAGCGAAACCACTACCGCGCTGAACAGGCTCGTCAGTTTCACACCGTTTTGCACAAGCGGCGGACCAGTCATTGTGAAAAAATGCAGTGCGTTCAGTTTCATTCTGCGAGTTCCACAGCTTGACTAAATGTAGTAATTTCGCCTTACGCAACTTGTTTCATGATTATTTACACAAAAATTAATGTAACCTACAGACCAGCTAAAAAAGAACGCTCAAAATCCAAAACCTATGTTCAGATCAAACTTTCATTAATCTAATATATGTTTCTCCATCCATTTCTGGACCTTTTAAAAATTTGATTGAGATGATACCCTTATCAGTAACTTGGTTATTCACTGAATGCCCAATGTACCATGCGATTCGCGTAACGCCTTGTGTGCCCAAAAAGGTGCTTTTTTTTCTTGAACAAAGTCAATTTTCTCAGCATCCAGACGACTGACAGACATAAATTTGGTATGGATAGAATCTGCATGAGGAATACTTCATAACTGTATTGTTTATATTGTAGTCATTTAAAAACAGAATAAAATACAAAGTAATAAAAGTATCCAGAACAGGATTTTTGCATTTGGATACCTTGACAGATTCCTGACTATATATCAGCGTGCGATCACACATCATCACCGTGCAGGGACGATAAGAAATGACCGATAGCAGTGACAACTTACTTTTTTGTGTAACCTATGCACCCCTGCCCTGAGACACGAACACGTACGCAGCTAGCGAGTACGTGACATACTGCAGTTTGACAGATATCATGAGATATGACGTGAAAAGGCAGTGATCTTATAGCTCATGACGTTCTAAGGTGCACTCGCCCTGTCAGTCATTCAGGCTTCCAGGGTCGCAACGCGTGGACCATAGCTACGCCAAACTAGTTGCCAACGGGAAAACACTGTGCCTCCTCGCTCAGGTCACAGGGCAAAGGAGTACATCTGCACTGAACCGCGAACTTCAACTTGGTTCCAGACTGCCGGTGCTTGCTTCCCTTTTTCTATCCTATGTGGACTACATTTTAATCCATAATTTTATGGGAACCATATATACACGCATGAAAGTCCAATCGACATTGACAGCATATCATGCTTTCGTGCGTTGATATGATTTTTTACTGTGACATGGTTTGGTTACGTGTTTGATGCGCCAGAGGAAGCAACCATGCGAATTAATTTGCATATGAGGCGACGCAGCGAGATTACGCAAACATATGTCATTTCATAATGTAGATCTGTTTTAAAATAAATTTCCGTATAAGAGACATCCTGTTGGTTTACAGCTATAATAAACATCCAGCGTTGCGGGTACGAGCGCGTCGCGGTTCCGTGCATATTTCACTTTTTAGTGAAGTAATAAATACCTCCGATATTCCAGCAGTGCTTGTGCTTTGGTGCAGGCTTTGGTGTGAACACAATAAAAGCCGTCGACACGTTCAAAGTAAGTCAACTTACGTGGTAACGACTGTCACACGAAAAGAAGTCACATTCACCGAATACACTTCATGGGCCAACGACAAACGTTGCCGGTTCCGACATGGCATATACCGGCTGACAGATCGACCGCAGTAATGAAACCATACAAGAACATGTATATCGAGCACCTGTTAAGGTTTTATAACCAAGATTTTGATTATACTCAGCGCAGGGCCCCTGCAATAGTTTTGTCGGCTGATGTGAACAGCCAATGATACAGTTGTCTGCTCTTGGTAAGCTTACAACGAAAAGAACACAAAGGATGCGCCTGTAACATTCATTTATATACGGACTTGTATTATACACGTTCAAGCATTTACTTGATAATAATTTTACCACAGTTTATTACCGCTGATGGTCACTTTAGACGTGTATTTGTGTTTAATTTTATGTTGTTCACGCCCCGGTGTAACACGAGAAAATTACTCCCACGAGATTTTTACTCCGGAGTAAAAATTTCGTACGAAAATGTTACTCCCTTTACGAAAAAAGTACTCCCCCATTACACGAGAAAATTACTCCCCACGACAGGTGAGTTACAAGTAAACATTTCGTACAAAAATTTTACTCCCCTGACGATTAAAAATCGAATAAATTACTTCACCCTAACACGAGAAATTTAACTTTCCATGCCAGGTGTACGAAGTTTTTACTCCCTTGTCCCCTGTTAGTCTTGGTGGTGGAAGGGGTGGAGGGATTGTAGCGCGACATTCGTTTGCGCGAGATCACATACTGGCATTATCCCTTCGCCCGCATCCCATTTTCGCGTACGAGATTTTTACTGGAAGTAAAAACAAGAATGGCAAAGCCCACACGACTCACATGCTGAACAGACCTTGATCTTTCTTTCAGAATAATTTTACAATAAAACTGAGAAAAACAATATTTATTCAGTAAAGAAAATAATTACAGAAAACTAATGCCATTGTGAGTTGCACATTCAGTAATTGCATCCAAGTTATGGTGCATACTGTGTCAAAAGGTTCTCCATCCTAAAATGCTAATCGCTGGTCATTAGGGGATCGAGTCGAACAAGGAACGTCAGTTCTCCGACTTCTCTCTAGTCTGGCGCCTGTTTTCTCTTTTTTGACAAATATCAGTTTAACTCAAACTGACCTGGAACTTGAAGATATGTAACCTAATGTGAGTTAGTATGAAAATATAATGTATTTCCCTCACACATATGTAGTTTTGGAAGAGTTATTTTCAATAGTTCAAGGTCAAGGTCACTTCAAAATATATATATTTCAACTAAGGACCCTGTGACCTTGACCTTGAAGTGAGGTCAAGTTGCCAAACATGTTTCTGAAGATCTTGTAACCATACACCATCAGGCCACAATTGGTGTTGATAGACTTAATAGTGTCCAAGAAAAATGATATACAATGTTAAAGGTTTCACAGACGGACGGGGGGGACGGACGCCCGGACGCCCGGAAGGACAGGCGGACGATGTCGGTGAGTATATACTAGACTCTCACTTTTGTAAGTATAATGTATTTCCCTCACACATATGTAGATTTGGAAGAGTTACCTTCCATAGGTCAAGGTTCAAACTATGTATACAATCCAACTTTAAAGGACCCTTGCGACCTTGACCTTGAAGCAAGGTCAACCAAACTGGTGTCCAAAGATAGGGCTTACATTGCCCTGTATAGCATACATAGCTAAGGTTGCCATTCTCGATAACTTCAGAAAAAAATGCGAAAATGTGAAAAATGGTCGTTTTTAAGACAACAATTACGGCCCCTGTGACCTTGAACTTGAAGTGAGGTCAAGTTGCCGCGTTAAAATTAATATTAAAAGTCCTACGGTTTTGAGCCATTAAGGACTTGAGTGTTTGTCCGCTTTCAAAAAGAGGAAAGAAAGAAACAAAAAATAAGGAGAGGAGGGCAGGGGGTGGGGTTGAGTTGATAATGCTCTGTGGAATTTGTTAAAATGAAAAGTAGTTAAGATGTTTCTTGGTAAGAATTATAAGTCTGTATTCTATATCTTGAATAACGGGCTTGTAATATTATTTTTTTTTTAATTCAAATCGAGTTAAAAAGTGGAACCTTTCAGGATCACCATCAAGTTGCCGCACATGTTTTTTGAGATCTTGTAACCATACACCATCAGGCCACATCAGGTGTTGATAGACTGAATAGTGTCCAAGAAATATCCAACGTTAAAGTTTTCCGGACGGACGGACGGACGGCGGGACGGACGGACGGACGACTCGGGTGAGTACATACTCACTTTTGCTTCGCATGTGAGTCAAAAATGGGGAGTAAAAATTTCGTGGAGGGAGTAATTTTTTCGTGCCTTGGGGAGTTCTTTTCTCGTACGTGCGAAATTTTTACTCCGGAGTAAATTTTTCGTGGAGTAAAAATTTTGTGTTACACCGGCTGTACCTTTTTCGGTGACGAGCAGTCACACCATTGGGATAGGAAGGTGCATTTGACGAGGAGTGGCACTGTCAAGTCCGCTTTTCTGATGCCGATAACCTCACCTTTCGTAATACTGAGACACACCACGCCTAAGATGAAAAGAAACGCGAAACGGGACACGAGGGTCCTTTTTCTTGGGCTGTGAATGAACTGTCAGTCTGGTGCCTATGTCGATATCAATGACAAATACAATTCTTTATTTTACGAGGGTAACAGAATAAGCATAGGTATACTTTTTTGCATCTGGCCCTCGTCCTAAAGAGGGACTAAATCTATTATATCGAGCAACCAAAGAAACGCGAATTATTTTTTCGATATTTTTATTTTAAAAAACGCCGCAGTTAATCCGAGTGTGACAATTTTCGGGATATAGATGCCCTATGCCGCAGTCATGTGTAACAAAGGCTCAAAGCTGTTGTGTGAATATTTTCCCATTGCTGCTGTCTCAACGCACGGGACAAGCAGTTTCCACGTGAAACACATGATGCGCGCTTACAGCACGTCACACTGCAAGCGGAGTAGGGGAAACCTCCGTCATGTGTGAGATGTGTTCACTGATGCATATCATAGAGGAATACCCGGCTTCGCCGGGGTGAATCGCGAGACAGAGACAGACAGCGGCGTGGCGGTTCACCACAATCACCTTTGAAGGCGAAGTCCTCTCTAACGGGATTGAGAATTTTAGAGCTTATTTCTAAGCTCTATATTAACTGTTATGGCTTCTCAAAGCCGCCAGACCACATCACAAACAGAACTCTACAATCCACAGGTTGGTTCACCACCAAAAACTGACATGTTACAATTCAACCACTCAGTCACTAAACTCTTACTTTCCCCCCTTAATTTTACATGCAGCACCAGCGCTTGGGCGGAAAACGAAATGATTAGGTAAATAAATCTCTCTTTATCCTCCCACCTCCCACTCTCTGTGTAAATCCCTAAACACACGGTTGGGCGTTTTGCCGAATTAGAAATGTTTGCTTCGTGCTTCATACACGGCTCACATCGACACGGGACAACGTAGGAGGTGTGTTAAACATTTTAAGAAAGAGGAATGATTTATAATTAATTTAATAATAGTAAAACCAGCGCCAAAAAATGACTGGATGGATGAAAGAAGGAATACATGAAAACATGAATAAATGAATTAATTAACAAAGGACAGATAAAAAGATAAAGATTAAAGAGAGACGTTGATTGTTTCTTTCTTTCTTTCTTTATTTGGTGTTTAACGTCGTTTTCAACCACGAAGGTTATATCGCGACGAGGGAAAGGGGGGAGATGGGATAGGGAAAAGGGGGGAGATGGGATAGAGCCACTTGTTAATTGTTTCTTGTTCAGAAAAGCACTAATCAAAAAATTGCTCCAGGGGCTTGCAACGTCTATATATATATACGACTAGTGTCTGTGTGTGTGTGTGTCTGTGTGTCTGTGTGTCTGTGTGTCTGTGCGCGATGCGCGGCCAAGGTTCTCGATGGATCTGTTTCAAATTTGGTGATCATATTCAGGTACACCCTGGACACAACCTGGTCGATGAGATATTTCAACACGTGCTCTCAGCGCGCTGCGCGGAACCGATTTTGGTTCCACCTCAGCTATTTTGGTTCCACCTCAGCTTACCCGGGCCCCCATACCGACACACCATAGCCGCTACACCACATCACAACGCCAAAGTTCTCGGTGGTTCTTTTTCAAATTTGGACACCGTATTCAGCTACACCCCGGACACAATATCATCGATGAGATATTTCAACACGTGCTCTCAGCGCGCAGCGCTAAACTCATGTTCGTTTTTGTGTTCATTTCACCATTATAAGTAACTCTTCCTTATCTTCTCCAGTGTTTGGCGTTTATCTCCCTTCCTTCGTGTGGCTTTCCCGTTCAGTTGTAAGTTACTATTTATTTTTAGAATGTCACTGCGCTGTCCAGAACGCTTCCCTTGCACCCGTAAGTTGTTCTTACTGTCAAAGTGAAAAGGTCGAATCAATTTATAGCCACGCGAAAAATACACTCTCACCTATCTCTATATATTTATAGATACAGATATGCATATATATATACGGCTTCTCTGTGTGTGTGTGTGTTTGTGTGTGTGTGTAGGCAAAAACCTATGTATTATAGAGTTCTGTTTGTGATGGGGTCTAGCGGCTTTTGTCTGTCTGCATGTTCTGGCATGTGAGAAGCCACAGCAGATAATATAGGGCTAAGAAATAAGCTCTAAAATTCTCAATCCCGTTTGACAGGACTTCGCCTTTCAAAGGTGATTGTGGTGAACCGCCACGCTGTCTGTCTCTGTCGCGCCGTTCACCCCAAATTCCCGTTTCTGAGAGTGACTATTTTTAGAATGTCACTGCGCTGTCCAGAACGCTTCCCTTGCACCCGTAAGTTGTTCTTACTGTCAAAGTGAAAAGGTCGAATCAATTTATAGCCACGCGAAAAATACACTCTCACCTATCTCTATATATTTATAGATACAGATATGCATATATATATACGGCTTCTCTGTGTGTGTGTGTGTTTGTGTGTGTGTGTAGGCAAAAACCTATGTATTATAGAGTTCTGTTTGTGATGGGGTCTAGCGGCTTTTGTCTGTCTGTCTAAAATTCTCAATCCCGTTTGACAGGACTTCGCCTGCAGAGGTGATTGTGATGAACCGCCACGCTGTCTGTCTCTGTCTCGCGATTCACCCCGGCGAAGCCGGGTATTCCTCTAGTAGTACAATATATGACCTTACTGGGAGAATGCAAGTTTCCAGCACAAAGGACTAAACATTTCTTACATACTGCTTGACTAAAATCTTTACAAACATTGACTATATTCTATACAAGAACCACTTAACAAGGGTAATAAGTGAAGAATTTTATGGGTGAGAAAAGGAAAGTAAAAGGACTTTGGGGAGGCAGAAATAAAGAAACAAGAAAAAGATCCTAATTAGGTTCACGGCATCGAGAGTGATGCGACCTTCTCTCAGAAGTTAGTAGAGAAGGTTCCCCCATCCACCACCCGGGGGACGCGCCTTTACGCCAATTAGGGGGCGCGAGGCATTGATTGTTTCGGTACGGGTTTTAGACAAAGATCAAGCAAAAAGAACGTGTTTTTTTTAAATATAGAAAAACACAGATTTACTGGTGACAAAAACGTAATAGGCTAACTAAAAAACCAAATTATGCCCCTAATGGCTTTGCCGTGAGGGCGTAAAACTTACATAGACTGAATTACTCATGATTGATATTTTCCATCAATGTCGAAATAATTCTTCGAAGTTGATTCCTCGCGCGTAATTTTAAGTTTCTTATACTGATCACAATTCGGCTTGGCGGCTTTTTTCACTACATACGCGGCTCATAAACATTATTTCAAATGTCATCGTCACAATACACTACAAAATGCACAATAGTATTGGTTTGATCAGTCAAGCCTACCAACACTCAGTCAGCTAAACCCTGGCTCGAGTCGGCGAGTTTTGCAAGACTTGGCAGGTATGATCCGCGCACATTATTATATACACGTCTAGGTAACACTGTTAACACAAGTTTCCTCAAGGTAACACTGCGGTGAACTGTGTCGTCAGGCTAAACAATTACATCTTGCTAGATAATCACATATATCACGGTTGACTTATTTGTAGAGCACAATGACTTAAATGCTCACAACAGCAAAATGGTATACCACACTTATAGGTTTCAGTTCCTATCGTTTTGTGGCTAACGTTTGATTATGTAGATGTGTTCCACTGCAAAATTCAAGCGTTGACTGAAGCTCTCAAGGTCATACGTCAAGGTCTCAAGGTGGGGTTTCGGGTAGCGTTTGCTGTACAGAATTCTGTACATGATTTTATCCCTATTTTTCAACCTCGTAGCCCCGTTGTTTCCAAGCATCGTCAACTGTAGTGTTGCTCCTAGGCCTATGTTTTTATCACCAGCGCTGGACTGATCGTGTAACCTCTGCGAACGCCAAGAAGAAGAAGGCCTACGTTTTTAATACACTGGTCCATATTTTTTTTCTGATTTGAAGCACTGTTGTGACCACTTGCTAGTCAGCCTGCTGTTCGATACACTTTTGACATGTTGGAGGCCCTCTGATCATTCACCCTGGGTCGTAATTATACTTCACATTCAACCACACACACTCGTCCGAACTAATTATCTACAAGTTATACAACCCTTTAAAGTATCCACATTAACAACCAATACAATGAATACATAATACATGAATGAATACTATTACAGTGCTTACTCACCATCATAATAAAAAATACTGCTATGCTAAACCATTCTTGAAAAATAGTTTACCTGCGCATTGGAGCGACAGAGCCTTCCGTCTTGCCTCTAAGATGTTAGTTTGGCAAGTGCTGTAACAACTTGTTTAACTGGCGACACAGTCGCAGCTCACCCCATACATTTGAACATTCATGCTTTTCACCTGTTGCACGTGAATATCTGGCGATGTGGTTCTGACTCTATACAGGTAAAATTACAGGCCCCAAAATCATGGTCCCACAGGACTGTGAATCCATACTGCTCTATTTAATGTATACTTTGCTCTATTTAATGTATACTTATTACAAATTAAAATATCAGTGATTTCTTCATTAATTAACTACTCATCATACATACATGTTCATATATATTATAAAACCCATAAATGTCATGTCTGACACTGCTCAAGAGATTAGTACTGCTCATGCATGCCGCCTCGGGGTTTCCGTGTTCGGCCTGCATGAAGTTCCCCAAGCATCCTCTGTGTAAAGGGAAGTCTCTTTGTTACGTCTGTAGCTCCACTGGATACGAGGCTTCTTGTAAAGTTCCTCTGCAGTTTGCTGTTCCAGCACTTTCAGTCATCAATATAGAATACTCCACCTGCAAAAATTCTAATACTCCTCATAATTATGAGTAAAATAACTTCTGATTCATAATGTAGATCTACACCAGAGAGCCGAAATTGTGTGACTCGACAACTGATGGGTAAACCTGATGAAATATCATCTGTATTTGGTACACACACACACACACACACACACACACACACACACACACACACACGCACATACACACTGACACACACTCACATACACACACACATCACACATACACACACACACACACACACACACACGCACATACACACTGACACACACTCACATACACACACACACATACACACACACACACACACACACACACATATCGGACACACACGCACGCACGCACACACTGCGAGCTTTGTTTGACAGAGATTTCTACAGCCACAACCTGTGCCCACAGTGCACCCGAACTAGATTAGTCACTTCCAAGACCAAGTCACCGAGGCATGCATATGTTGAGTAAATGCTTTGACCGTTCTGTGCACTGGATTTACTTATGTAGTAAGATCCAACAACGAGTTCAGTGGATATTTATAAGGCGCACAGGCACAGGAACTTTTACAAAAACGAAAGAGAGAGATCAAATCAAATCATATCAAATCAATTTCTTTTTTACGAGAGAGAGAGAGAGAGAGAGAGAGAGAGAGAGAGAGAGAGAGAGAGAGAGAGAGAGAGAGAGAGAGAGAGAGAGAGAGAGAGAGAGAGAGAGAGAGAGAGAGAGAGAGGTTTGTTGTTGTTTTATGATAATGTACATTTCAAGTACATGTAAAACTTGAATAAAACATTGTTTAAACTAAAGAGAGAGGGAGAAAAAGAAAGAGAGCGACAGACAGACAGTCAGAGAGACAGTTAGAGAGACAGACAGAGAGACAGATAGACAGACTAACAGACAGATAGAGGGAAAACGAAAAGAACACAAACGAAAGTGTTGAAAGAAAAATTGTATTAACGAAGATGGCGGTGTCAAAAATTCGTGTGACAAGAAAGAAAGCGTGATCGATTGAAGGAATGATAACTTATAACACTTTACTGTTTATTCATAATTTAGAATGGCAGGCATTATGAACAGTAAATCGTTGTTACCATTGTCATCGTCTCAGCAGCAGCAGAAGAAAGAAGACTGATTGTTGTTGTTGTTGTTGCATACCAGCGCTCATTGGTTAATAACAGGATATTCGATGATTATTTTCATTGGTCGACTGAAACGTTTTCCTCATTCCCAGACTTTTGAATGAAGTGGCAAACGGTTCTTCACTAATACCGAAAGTGAAAACTCCCGTGGGTAGCTTCCCTTTGCCGCACAATATTTACATATGTTTTAGACCAATGAGCGCTGGTATGCATATTCGGTGCGGATGCATAATTAGACGCCGTGTGGATGATCGGCTCGCAAACGAAGATTCGTCCAAATGATGGTTAAAAACAACCTGCAGCGAACGAAAGCTGAAAACTAAAGGTGCATATAGTTCAAACAATCATTCAACTGTATTTATTTGACCTTACACAGACTGTAGGAAGAGGCAAACCGTCTTGAACAATATTTTCCCCCAGGAAGCGACTCCAAGAACACAGAAGACTCGAAGGTGAGTGACGTACCTTGTAGTCTTTCTGTGATATGTCTATCTCTCAAACGCATGCTCGCAGACACACACGTAAGCACGCACACACACACACACACTGGCACACACCGTGCCACCATGTACCAGGACCGGACTGACCAAGTTCGTTTGAGGGGGGGTTCCAACCCGGCTGAAGGCAGGGGTCCAGGGGCCGCCGAGGCTCCCAGAAGCTGAGAAAAGTTTGCATTTGTGAGGTCATTTTTTGGTCTTTCCT
>NC_090246.1:30625861-30633361 GCF_037325665.1 Littorina saxatilis
AACATTTTTTAGTTGTCGAGACATTCACGAATAAAAAATGTCATTGTTGTTATCAAACTTATCTTGCAGTCCCGCCCTCCCAGGAAGGTGGAACTTGCTGGGAACAATCTCATGGGCAAATGCGTAGCTTTTTGTTTGTTTTCTGTTTTGTTTTATTGATAAATATAAGTCATTTCTACTTCCCTATTCTTTTCGATTCTCTCTTTCTTTCTTCTCATTTTTCCTTTTTCTTTTTATGTCTGTCAGTCTGACTGTTTGTCTCCTCTGTCTGTCTGTCTTTTGAACAAAGGAACGAAGAAACGAAGGAACGAACGAAAGCCTAAAAGAAACACACAAACAGAAGGAAGCAAACTGAATTTTAAAACAAATCGAAACGCTATGACAGGGCCACAGACCACTTTGTTTTGCCCGGGACAGGCTAAGTTGCAGAAGGCTCCGAAAAACGCCCCAAGAGTCGGTGATCGATCCTCTGACTTTAATTTGGGTCTCGCTTTTTTTATCAGGGCAATTTTAAATATAAAGCCCAAACGTGACAAAAAAAAAAAAAGGGAAAACAAAATCCTACGCGCGGTTCTCACTGACGTTTGTGTGCGAACAACGAGAACGCGGACGACGCGGGTGTTATCAGTACTATTGATTATTACTCACGTGACCCTGAAGCACCCTGTCAAATAACTGTGGACACTCCCCACCCAAAGCAGTGGTATATTCGGGTAAGATATACAATCTTATAAACCCTGCTGCACCTTGGAGTATTTTATTGTATCAAACAGCCTGGTACCAGCAAAGCTCCAGTGGCCTTCATTCGTGTGCATTTTTTTCGAGCTCGGTTATCGTTTCGATGTTTTGTCTTATCAGTGCGGAGACAAAAAGGAAATACTGCCGCTGTTTTGTCCATTGTGGTCATTATTCCAGGTGCGTACAGGTGCGTTTTGCTTCTTTCGTTTGTTCTACCAGCTCCTTCTTTTTCTGCTCATCATTTTTCCTCTAAGCTTACGATAGAACCAGAATGTTTTTTTCTTGCTCTTTGATCCTTCATTAATGAACCTTCTCATCTTGAGATCGAGATGGATAAACTTGACTGAGCTAAGTCTCTACTATTCTGTTGATTGTCTGTCTCATTAATATTTGCATGTTAGTCCACGTAAAAGGCAAGTAAGTCTTGGTATATAGTGAATGTTCCGTTTTGTTTATGCTTGCACGTTCCAATAAAAAGCGTTTCTTGTTTTTTGACTTTTGACTTTTGACTTTTGAACGGTAGCTGTTTATCTGTTTTTGATGCTTTACTAGATTGAAATGCCTTAAATCACTTCAATCTTCTTTCATTAACGTTGCCATTGCATGTATCACAGATTTTACTGAGTTAAAAAAAATGCCACAATAAAAGGAAAGTGTACAATGCACACACAAATCAAAACATCTAATTCCAAACTAATGAAATGTCTAGGTATTTTCTGTAAAACCGAACAGGTGAAGTGTACCTAAATACAGAGACTGTATAGTACACCTCTACAAATCAGAGTGATACTTTTTTAATAGAAAGCTTATCCCTGCCCCAAAACAAAGTAATTTAGTCAGAGATACTGTAGCAAGCCACAGATATCTGATTTAGTGTACCTTACTTGACCTACCGGAAGTTTTTCACCGACACTGAATGCAGAGTGTCCTTTTTGCCCTGCTTAAAACAAAACAAAAAGGATAATAATGGTATAAGCACTTGAAAACCAACACAATTATTTCATAACAGCATGACTCATTTAACTTAATCGGACATATAGTAACAGTGTTTCGGCCCAACCCCCCCCCCCCCCCAAAAAAAAAAAAAAAAAAACACCCAAAAAACCCAAACATTTTTTGCAATCGGACAATATCCCAATAACACAAACGGGTACCGTTGTAAAACATTCACAACATTATAATGTTTTGATGGCGTCAAGTAATTTTTTGAAAGATTGATTTGAAGGAAAGAGCGTGAAAATAATGAAGAATGGTATCTCCTTTTTACATTTAGTCAAGTTTTGACTAAATGTTTTAACGTAGAGGGGGAAATCGAGACGAGGGTGTGGTGTATGTGTGTGTGTGTGTGTAGAGCGATTCAGAGAAAACTACTAGACCGATCTTCATGACATTTTACATGGGAGTTCCTGGGTATGATATCCCCAGATGTTTTTTTCATTTTTTTTATAAATGTCTTTGATGACGTCATATCCGGATTTTCGTGAAAGTTGAGGCGGCACTGTCACGCTCTCATTTTTTAAACCAAATTGGTTGAAATTTTGGTCAAGTAATCTTCGACGACGCCCGGACTTTGGTATTGCATTTCAGCTTGGAGGCTTACAAATTAATTAATGAGTTTGCTCATTAAAGTTGTCATTAAAATCGATTTTTCGCAAACAGATTTAAAATTGATTGCATCGTATTCTTCATGACATTCTGAATCTAAAAATATAATACATATGTCATGTTTACTCTTAAAATGTGATCACAATTAACGAAAATAGATTAATTAGTCTTACGATTAAAATTTAAGAAATCGATCCAAAAATGATTTCATCTTATTCTTTATCGTTTCCTGATTCCAAAAACATATAGATATGATAGGTTGTATTCAAAACAAGCTCAGAAAGTTAACACGAATACAGAAAAGCGCGCTTTCCTGCTTAGCACAATACGCTACCGCGCTATTCTGGCGTGTGCATATCACTGCGTTTTGCACGTGGGAGGTGAGCGATTTCCTTCTCGCGGGGATTGACGAAGCTGTACTGTCTTGGTGAAAAAAATACAGTGCGTTCAGTTTCATTCCGTGAGTTCGACAGCTTGACTAAATGTAGTAATTTCGCCTTACGCGACTTGTTCTGGTTAGGTTTCCCAGCTTCCAATTTTTCGGTGGCTGTTTCAGAGCGGCCTCCCTTATATTAGCTCTTTTTCTTTTGGGAGCTAGCTATATTCAGTACAAAATCTACCGTACAAGCACACGCGCTGGTCGAAACTGTAGGTCTTGTTACTGGTTTTTGGCGATGTCCTGTGAATTCAGAGAGATCGAACCTGTCAGTCCTAAGCGTCCCCTCTTCTATATGGTAGCTTCTTTTTCTGGACCTTACTTGCAAGTGTACAGTACAAAATCAACCTACATAGAACTGACTCAGGCTGGCAAACATTGTTTTCTGGGATAGGGTTTGTGTAACTTAAAAGTATCCCCGTCGACTTAATCAGAACACACGTTGGTCTAAACTATCCTTGGCGGTTGATGACTGTATTCTGTTATTCCTCGGAAAAACAGAAATGCCGCGGCAAAACGGGTTTTTCCGTGGAATAACTGAATAATGTCATCTTCCGCTAAGGATAGAAACAGTAGGCTCTGTCACCGGTTCGTGGCTCAGGACTCCGGACTCAGGAATGTTTTATTTCAGGCCATAGCCCATAAATAGGGTGATAGACCATGACTAATAGAAACGCTTAGAAAAAAACATGTTAGGCGCACAGGCAATCTTTTATCATAGGTCAATCATAATATATGTATATCTGGTACTCCTAGACGCGCTTCCACTCGCATGCGCACTGTACTGATTCACAATCACCCGCACATACGCAAACTGACTATCGCGTGTGTAACTGGCGTTGTCTAGTGAATGGAGAGTGACCGATCCTGGCACACCCTGTCAGTCCTATCATTCCAGCAGCGGGGCCACCTAATCAGGTTCCCACGAATCAGCCTCTGTTGACTCAGACATAACATGGCGATAAACTATTGCGCCTGTCGCAGGTCGACCCTGATAAGAAGACCAACAATTCCATTCACTCATTCCTTCAAGTCTTTGAGGGAAAGCCGGATCCGTAGGTCATTCGATCAAGTTCGCCGAAAAGAATAGTACATAGTATTAGGTTGCAGGTTTTGTCCTGGGTAAATCACAATACATGTCAAACTAGTAATATGATTTATTTGGATTTTTCCCCCTGCAATTGAAGATCGAAGTCGGGAATTAGTCTGTTGTGTTTACTTCTGTAAAAAAGTGAATTTCTTAAAGGAAAAACCTGATTTTGTTATTATATTTTATTTTTTACTCGTCGCTGATATCGGTACGAACATTCACAACACTTCTTTTCCAAAATTTCTTCAAGGAGCCACAAGGAGTAGGCCTATCTTCCAGATCTTCAAACACAAAGGCTGAGCTTGAAATCAGGCCTTTGAGGGTTTTTTCAAAATCTGAAAACTGACGATGGAGGCTGGCTTCAAGCTACTTTTCGGTGAGCGTTACTTTCTGTTACCTTTATATAACTCAAAGAGTGTCGAATGCCGCCTAGTTTTTTTAAATTATTTGTGGGGAGAAAGAGAGAGAGAGAGAGAGAGAGAGAGAGAGAGAGAGAGAGAGAGAGAGAGAGAGAAAGAGAGAGAGAGAGCACAAGAGAGAGAGAGAAAGAGCACGAGAGAGAGAGAGAGAGAGAGAGAGAGAGAGAGAGAGAGAGAGAGAGAGGTTTGTTGTTGTTTTCACTTTATGATAATATAAATTTAGAAACACACGCATGCCCGAACGTAGGGGCACACACACACACGCACACACACACACACACACTAACACACACACACACACACACGCGCGCGCACGCACGCACGCACACGCACACACATATAGGTGAAAGGTGTATTCGTGGACAAGACTGTGTTAGAGGAAATAATTGCAACAAATACTTTTTTCCAGTTTTGATTCTCACATGTGACGGCAATGGCAAAGCAGACACGACACTTGCAAACGCTTTAACATCTCCGGCTCCATATACACCAGTCAGCAGTTCCTCAACACCAGTCAGCAGTTCCTCAACACCAGTCAGCAGTTCTTCATTGCCAGTCAGCAGTTCCACAACACCAGTCAGCAGTTCCTCAACACCAATCAGCAGTTCCTCAACACCAACCAGCAGCTCACAATCACCAGTCAGCAGTTCCTCAACACCAATCAACAGCTCACAATCACCGGTGAGCATTTCCCCAACACCAGTCAGCAGTTCTCTTCAAACAGTCAGCAATGTCCATACTACAATCATCAGTTCACCTCAACCAGTCAGCAGTTTACCTCAACCAGTCATCAGTTCCTCAACACCAGTCATCAGTTCCTCAACACCAGTCATCAGTTCCTCAACACCAGTCAGCAGCTCACAATCACCAGTCAGCAGTTCCACAACACCAGTCAGTAGTTCCTCAACACCAATCAGCAGTCCCTCAACACAAGTCAGCAGCTCACAATCACCAGTCAGCAGTTCCTCAACACCAGTCAGCAGTTCCTCAACACCAGTCAGCAGTTCACAATCACCAGTCAGCAGTTCCTCAACACCAGTCAGCAGTCCCTCAACACCAGTCATCAGTTCCTTAACACCAGTCAGCAGTTCCTCAACACCAGTCAGCAGTTCCTCAACACCAGTCAGCAGTTCCTCAACACCAGTCAGCAGTTCCTTAACACCAGTCAGCAGTTCCTCAACACCAATCAGCAGTTCCTCAACACCAACCAGCAGCTCACAATCACCAGTCAGCAGTTCCTCAACACCAATCAACAGCTCACAATCACCGGTGAGCATTTCCCCAACACCAGTCAGCAGTTCTCTTCAAACTGTCAGCAGTTTCCATACTACAATCATCAGTTCACCTCAACCAGTCAGCAGTTTACCTCAACCAGTCATCAGTTCCTCAACACCAGTCATCAGTTCCTCAACACCAGTCAGCAGCTCACAATCACCAGTCAGCAGTTCCTCAACACCAATCAGCAGTTCCTCAACACCAGTCAGCAGTTCCTCAACATCAGTCAGCAGTTCCTCAACACCAGTCAGCAGTTCTTCATCGCCAATCAGCAGTTCCCCATCCCCAGTCAGCAGTTCCCCAACACCAGTCGGCAGTTCCTCAACAACAGTAATCAGTTCCTTAACACCAGTCAGCAGTTCCTCAACACCAGTCATCAGTTCCTTAACACCAGTCAGCAGTTCCTCAACACCAGTCAGTAGTTCCTCAACACCAGTCATCAGTTCCCCAACACCAGTCAGCAGTTCCTCAACACCAGTCATCAGTTCCTTAACACCAGTCAGCAGTTCCTCAACACCAGTCAGCAGTTCCCCAACACCAGTCAGCAGTTCCTCAACACCTGTCATCAGTTCCTTAACACCAGTCATCAGTTCCTTAACATCAGTCAGCAGTTCCTCAACACCAATCATCAGTTCCTCAACACCAGACAGCAGTTCCCCATCTCCAGTCAGCAGTTCTGCAACACAAATCGACAGTTCCTCAACACCAATCAGCAGTCCCTCAACACCAATCAGCCGTTCCTCAACACCAGTCAGCAGTTCTTCAACACCAGTCAGCAGTTCCCCAACACCAGTCAGCAGTTCCTCAACACCTGTCATCAGTTCCTTAACATCAGTCAGCAGTTCCTCAACACCAATCATCAGTTCCTCAACACCAGACAGCAGTTCCCCATCTCCAGTCAGCAGTTCTGCAACACAAATCGACAGTTCCTCAACACCAACCAACAGCTCACAATCACCGGTGAGCATTTCCCCAACACCAACCAGCAGTTCTCTTCAAACTGTCAGCAGTTTCCGTACTACAATCATTAGTTCCCCTCAACCAGTCAGCAGTTTACCTCAACCAGTCAGCAGTTCCTCAACACCAGTCATCAGTTCCATAACACTAATCAGCAGTTCCTTAACACCAGTCAGCAGTTCCTCAACACCAGTCAGCAGCTCACAATCATCAGTCAGCAGTTCATCAACACCAATCAGCAGTTCGTCAACACCAATCAGCAGTTCCTCAACACCAGTCAGCAGTTACTTAACACCAGTCAGCAGTTCCTCAACACCAGTCATCAGTTCCTTAACACAAATCAGCAGTTCCTCAACACCAGTCATCAGTTCCTTAACACCAGTCAGCAGTTCCACAACACCAGTCATCAGTTCCTTAACACCAATCGGCAGTTCCTCAACACCGGTCAGCAGTTCCATAACACCAGTTAGCAGTTCTTCAACACCAGTCAGCAGTTCCTTAACATCAATCAGCAGTTCCCAAACACCAGTCAGCAGTTCCTCAACACTAGTTAGCAGTTCCTCAACACCAGTCATCCGTTCCCCAACACCAGTCAGCAGTTCCTCAACACCAGTCATTAGTTCCTTAACACCAGTCATCAGTTCCTCAACACCAGTCATCAGTTCCTCAACACCAGTCAGCAGTTCCTCAACACCAGTCAGCAGTTCCTCAACACCAATCAGCAGTTCCTCAACACCAATCAGCAGTTCCTCAACACTAGTTAGCAGTTCCTCAACACCAGTCAGCAGTTCCTCAACACCAGTCAGCAGTTCCTCAACACCAATCAACAGTTTCCAAACACCAGTCAGCAGTTCCTCAACACCAGTCATCAGTTCCTCAACACCAGTCAGCAGTTCCTCAACACCAGTCAGCAGTTCTTCATTGCCAGTCAGCAGTTCCTCCACACCAATCAGCAGTTCCCCAACACCAGTCAGCAGTTC
>NC_090246.1:30638361-30650861 GCF_037325665.1 Littorina saxatilis
AAGGTGTATTGGGGGAAGTTTCGTGGCTCAGATTGCACCTGATTGCTCCATTTTCCTTGTTTTTATCAACATTTTTCGGGGGGGGAGGCATTGCACCTGTCTCCCCTAGGAGGTTCGAACACTTCGCGCCCTCAACTAAACGCTTCGCGTCGTCGAATTGTCCCTAAAAAGGAATTTGGAAAGCCCCCCTTAAAAATGATGTGATCCGCCCCTTTGTGTGTGTGTGTGTGTGTGTGTGTGTGTGTGTGTGTGTGTGTGTGTGTTCGTGTGTGTGTGTGTGTGTGTGTGTGTGTATGTGTGTGTGTGTGTGTGATATTGTTTGTGTGTTTGTGTGTGTGTGTGTTTGTTTGCGTGTGTGTATGTGTGTGTGTGTGTGTGTGTGTGTACGTATGTGCGTGTATGTGTGTGTATGTGTGCCGTGTGTGTGTGTGTGTGTGTGTGTGTGTGTGTGTGTGTGTGTGTGTGTGCATGTGCGCACGCCCGCGCGTGTGTGTATATATATATATATGTGTGTGTGTGTGTGTGTGTGTGTGTGTGTGGAGAAAGTTAGAGAGAGACTAACGTTCTTCCTTCCTGAATCAAGAACATTGGTGCCTTTCTACGAGGCTGCAAACTGACAAGCGATTCATTTGTGTTTGCCTCTGAACACGCTACAAGCTAAACCTATCTTTTCCGACCGTTGATTGCCCCAATTACAATAATCATTAAATCGTCAAGGAAATTTACTCTTGAGTACCAACTGTTTTTATTTATGTGTGTGCAAAGAATCTTCTCATATGAAAACGTAGGCCTACTTCATTACAATCGTTTTTTCTCTTCCGCTTGAAGTATATTTTTCACAGCTGCACTTTTTCTTGCAGTCGCTGCCAAGATTGAAGATGTGTGTAAGAGTGAGGGAGGAAAACTGTGCGGCCCTCTATACAACTGTCGAGAGAACTCGTGCCTGTACAAGTGCGAAGGACATTACTGTGGACAGCACGGGGTCTGTTTCATTCAACACCTCAACGGGACAGCTACGCCGAAGTGCTTGTAAGTTGATTAAGTAGTTATTTGTCTGAAGGTATGTTTTTGACCTCAGTGTGTGTGTGTGTATATATATTTTCACGTATGTAGGATAAAAACAGAATACTACATGGCTTGCTGTGTCGTACCAGATTTACACTCGTTGCTTTTTCAAATAGTGAACAGCTCGCTTTCGCTCGCAGTTCAATATTTAAAAAAACAACTCGTGTAAATCTGGTACGACACAGCAAGCCATGTAGTATTCTCTCTATATATGTGTGTGTGTGTTTGTGTGTGTGTGTGTGTGTGTGTGTGTGTGTGTGTTTGTCTGTGTGTGCGTGTGTGAATAGCACGGGGTCTGTTTCATTCAACATCTCAACGGGACACCTACGCCGGAGTGCTTGTAAGTTGATTCTATGGAAACTGATATACCCGGGGAATGAACATGAATGACTGAGTTATTTTTCCGAGGGCACTCTTGTGTGTGCGCGCGCGCGTGCGTGCGTTCGTTCGCTTAGTTAAGGTTGCATGTATATGTTTTCTTCATTTTACGACAAAAGAAGAATTTAAATTCAAGCTCACAAGAGCCATGCTGTGTGTGCTTTTGTGTGTGTGTGTGTGTGTGTGTGTGTGTGTGTGTCAGTGTGTGTGTGTGTGTATGTGTGTAAGTGTGTGTGTGTGTTGTGTGTATGTGTGTGTGTGTGTGTGTTTGTGCGCGTGTGTGTGTGCGTGCGTGTGCGCTCGCGCGCGCGCGCGTGTGTGTGTGTGTGTGTGTGTGTGTGTGTGTGTGTGTGTGTGTGTGTGTGTGTGAGAGAGAGAGAGAGTGAGTGTGCGTGTGAGTATAGGTGCGCGCGCGTACGTGCGTTCGTACGCTTCGTTACGGCTGCATGTCATTTTTTTCTTCATTTTAACGACAAATGAAGAATTGAAATTCAAGCGCACAAGAACCGTGCGCTTAAATATATCCTCTTAGCTGAGATATTCTTTATCATCGAATTACACCATTTATCGGGTATGAATTCTTGTCGTATGATATTTTTGGGGATACAGAATCGCCAGTTCATTCCCAGCAATGCTTGTCGTTATTCTCTCAGGTACACTAGGACACTGGTTCCGCAAAACTGTCACTGACTCTTGTTGCTTACAGCGTATACATTTAAGGACGCGTTATTACACCCCCGGTATAGGGGTGTGTATAAGATTCGGTCGATGTGTTTGTTTGTTTGTTTGTGTGTTTGTGTTCGCATATAGATCTCAAGAATGAACGGACCGATCGTCACCAAACTTGGTGAACAGGTTCTATACATTCCTGAGACGGTCCTTACAAAAATTGGGACCAGTCAAACACACGGTTGGGGAGTTATTGGTGGATTAAGATTCTACAAGGACTTATAGAGGGACATATTAATGGTCAAAGGGAAATAACCTTCTCAGTTGGTGGCAGTGAGAATGGTAAGGACGGGGGTGTTTTTCCTACCTCGGAGGAATTTCTTGTTCTCAATGTTTCTCAAATTCTTTTGGTTTTGCATTCTTTCAGGTGCAGCTCAAGCAGCGTGTACGAGTATTCTGGCGACCAGTGCGACGACAAGTCGATGAAGGTGAAGTGGGTGGCGGGGATAGCGGGAGGGGTGTGCGGGGTGGTGGTCCTCATCGTTCTCTTCGTCACCTGCTGCCTCTGTGCCTGCTGCCAGCGACGACGACGGAACAAGGTCCCCCTTGATGACTCGTGAGTGTGTGGCTGTTGTTGTTGTTGGTAATGGTGATGGTGTTGTTGTTGTTGTTGTTGTTGGTGGTGGTGGTGGTAGAGTTGTTGTTGGTGTTGTTGGTGGTGGTAGTGATGTTGTTGTTGGTGTTGTTGTTTTTGCTGTTGTTGGTGGTGGTAGTGATGTTGTTGTTGTTGTTGTTGGTGGTGGTGGTAGAGTTGTTGTTGTTGTTGCTGTTGTTGGTGGTGGTAGTGATGTTGTTGTTGTTGTTGGTGGTGGTGGTGGTGGTGGTGTTGTTGGTGTTGTTTTTGCTGTTGTTGGTGGTGGTAGTGATGTTGTTGTTGTTGTTGGTGGTGTTGTTGTTGTTGTTGGTGGTGGTTTGTTTGTTTGTTTGCTTAACGCCCAGCCGACCACGAAGGGCCATATCAGGGCGGTGCTGCTTTGACATATAACGTGCGCCACACACAAGACAGAAGTCGCAGCACAGGCTTCATGTCTCACCCAGTCACATTATTCTGACACCGGACCAACCAGTGGTGGTGGTGGTGGTGGGGAAGGTGTTCTTGTTTTCGTTTGTCTGTTTGTTCTATTTGTACAAGAAGAAGCCAGGCTGTTGATTTTTTTACATGTAGTCAAGTTTTGACTAAATGTTTTAACGTAGAGGGGGAATCGAGACGAGGGTCGTGGTGTATGTGTGTCTGTCTGTCTGTGTGTGTGTCTGTCTGTGTGTGTGTGTGTGTGTGTGTAGAGCGATTCAGAGTAAACTACTAGACCGATCTTTATGACATTTTACATGAGAGTTCCTGGGTATGGTTTCCCCAGATGTTTTGTTAATTTTTTCGATAAATGTCTTTGATGACGTAATATCCGGCTTTTTGTAAAAGTTGAGGCGGCACTGTCACACCCTCATTTTTCAATCAAATTGATTGAAAATTTTGTAAAGCAATCTTCGACGAAGGCCGGACTTCGGTATTGCATTTCAGCTTGGTGTCTTAAAAATTAATTAATGACTTTGGTCATTAAAAATCTGAAAATTGTAATAATTTTTTTTTGGTTAAACGATCCAAATTCACGTTTATCTTATTCTACATCATTTCCTGATTCCAAAAGCATATAAATATGTTATATTTGGATTAAAAACAATCTCTGAAAATTAAAAATATAAAAATTATGATCAAAATTATATTTCCGAAATCGATTTAAAAACAATTTCATCTTATTCCTTGTCGGTTCCTGATTCCAAAAACATATAGATATGATATGTTTGGATTAAAAACACGCTCAGAAAGTTAAAACGAAGAAAGGCACAGAAAAGCGTGCTATGCAGCACAGCGAAACCACTACCTCGCTAAACAGGCTCGTCAGTTTCACTCCGTTTTGCACAAGCGGCGGACTACGGTCATTGTGAAAAAATGCAGTGCGTTCAGTTTCATTCTGTGAGTTCCACAGCTTGACTAAATGTAGTAATTTCGCCTTACGCGACTTGTTTATACGTGTTGAAGTGGATGGATGATCGTATCCCATGTCAAATCCTGAGCAGATCTGAGGTAGTGTACATGATTTAAAAACAAACACCAGAAAATGTTATCCAGAGACCGATACAATGCTAACGTAGAACTAATGGAACATTTAATTTGTGAACAAATAAAACATTACAATCCAATGTACTTCGACCCATTGGTCTTTAAAGGGGACAGACAGAGGAACGCCCGATGCTCCCCAGCATGTCGTAAGAGGCGACTAACGGATTCTGTTTCTCCTTTTACCCTTGTTAAGTGTTTCTTGTGTAGAATATAGTCAATGTTTGTAAAGATTTTAGTCAAGCAGTATGTAAGAAATGTTAAGTCCTTTGTACTGGAAACTTGCATTCTCCCAGTAAGGTCATATATTGTACTACGTTGCAAGCCCCTGGAGCAATTTTTTGATTAGTGCTTTTGTGAACAAGAAACAATTAACAAGTGGCTCTATCCCATCTCCCACCTTTCCCCGTCGCGATATAACCTTGAACGGTTGAAAACGACGTCATTGCAATGTTTTGTTTTGACATAAATTAAACCTTCCAATATCTGTCCATTCATGGGTTTTAATTCAGGAAATGTAAGTTATTGGAATGCTTAATTTTTTTACAATAAAACAAGACATTTACATTTGCTTTGAATTACATGAGTCATACTTTGTCAAGGATGTGTAAATTCTTTGTAGTAACATTTGATTCAACATAAAGTGTGGTGTGTGGTTTTTGTTTTCTTGCTTGTTTTTTTTTGTTTCTGGAATTTGGAACTTTAGCAGTTTGTCTGGTTTGAGATTAATTCTTTCTTTCTTTATTTGGTGTTTAACGTCGTTTTCAACCACGAAGGTTATATCGCGACGGGGAAAGGGGGGGGGGGGGGAGATGGGATAGAGCCACTTGTTAATTGTTTCTTGTTCACAAAAGCACTAATCAAACATTTGCTCCAGGGGCTTGCAACGTAGTACAATATATTACCTTACTGGGAGGATGCAAGTTTCCAGTACAAAGGTCTTAACATTTCTTACATACTGCTTGACTAAAATCTTTACAAACATTGACTATATTCTATACAAGAAACACTTAACAAGGGTAAAAGGAGAAACAGAATCTGTTAGTCGCCTCTTACGACATGCTGGGGAGCATCGGGTAAATTCTTCCCCCTAACCCGCGGGGGACTTTGAGATTAATGTGCTAAAAGGAATAAATTATGTACCTTTTGAGAAAGCTTTAAGGCCTCTGTCAGCAGTATACGGTAACAGCCTTACAGTGTTTGAAACGGGTTAATTTTATGAATATATTCATGTTTTGCTTTTGTGTTTGGCAGGTTATACGAGATGCAAGGTGCAACAGGCGACGTGGCGTCCCGACAAACGACGTACCGACGATCTGTCATCGCGCCAAGATATCGGACTTCATACGACAACGCAGCTTATCAGGTACGCAAGGACTGTGTGTGTGTTCGTGTGACTGATTAAATAAGACCATTTTATTGCTACTAATAATTATCATGATTCATACAAACAACATTATTTAATTTTTAATTGTTTTAATTTTTTAAATGTATGCATGTCTTCTTTTCAGAATTTGTTAGCCTGCGATGCATAAAACTTATCATGCGTTTATGTGTTCCTAGCCCTCACACGGAGCTGAGTATTACTTGACCCATGTGGAGCCAGACCACTCCGTGTATCGCTTCTACGAGACACCTCGCAGCAATTTCACACGTGAAACCCGTGACACACAAACTAGGTCACAGGACACACGCCGCACTCCCTCTTTGGGGAACATCGACCTGGATTCGGAGGTGAGGGAGGAGGATGTGTGTGGAGGGATGATGTTATAGTGATTGAGATATGTGCTCGTATGTTTTGTGATCTCAGAGAGAGAGAGAGAGAGAGAGAGAGAGAGAGAGAGAGAGAGAGAGAGAGAGAGAGAGAGAGAGAGAGAGAGAGAGAGAGAGAGAGAGAGAGAGGGAGAGTCAGATAGAGAGACAGAAATAGGAAAATGTAATAGTTTGAAAAGAGTATGAAACTACCTCCCGGGAACTAGCATTAATTTTATTGACTTCATGTGTTCAGTGCTCTCGTTTTAATAAATAAATTATTATTAGCTTAAAATTATTGGATTGCGTGAGTGTTCACTGACAATTAACTTAATTCAGTCCTCATCAGTTTAAGTCAATTCAGTCACTGAAGCTAGTTTTAAATTGTTATTGAACTCAGTTTGATCGAATATGAACTTAATTTATAAAAAATCATTTGCATCTTCATTTGCAGTTTGCAATACAGAGACCCCACGTTTCAACCACACCGCTTCACGACGAATAAGAAGTTCGGCAACTTGACAGTTGAACAAAATGTTTCAATATATTTTTTACGTACTTTTTGCTGAAAGCGGCGTATGGGTGCCTGCATGGCGGGGTAAAAACAGTCATACACGTAACACCCACTCGTACAAAAAATGAGTGAACGTAGGAGTTTCAGCCCATGAACGAAGAAGAAGAAGAAAAACAAGAACAAGAAGAACAAGAAGAACTTTATCTTTATTTTGTTCATCATAGAAGGATGTATCGTTAAAGGAAACGTTTTTGTTGTTGTTGTGTTATCAGCTTTGATTCTATATATATATCCATTTTGTACCGAATGTTAGATTTATTCGTGTAATATCTATTTTGAGCAAAGCTGTTTTGCATACATGTCAAAACAATGACGTCAGATGTAAAATCGCTAACCTTTACTATTGTACGATGTATAACTGCGTTTTCCAAGCAACCGGACTGATGATATATTTTTGTTTGGAGTAACAAAGAAAAAACAAACTTTCCGTTCTCTTCGAAGTGTCTGTTGAATAAATAAAACCAAACAAGAACAGACAGCAACAACATACATGTATACATATTGAATTTACTGTGCATTTCCCATATTTTGATGCATTTGGGTGAAGTTGATAACGATTACTATTAATAATAACAAAGCCATCAATGGATGTGATGATAAAATGGTTTGCTCAAGTTGATCATTCCTTACGATGTGAATATTCTGCGTCCAGTATTTAATTTTTTGTACGAATTCGATTTTTGTACACGTGCGTGTCTGTTCCTCGTGGGCAGGGGATCCAGAATTGAATCCGAGGAACTATTTTGTAAGTGTTCTTAGTTTATATGGACAAATATTGACGATAATATTTTGATATATTATACATGTAGTAGATGGGGTTTTTATGTAGCAGATGCATGTATATATATTTGCATATTTGCATTATGTCCCGTCCATTATGAGCGTGTTGTTGTACAGTTTGACTGTCTTGTTCGTATGTCTATAACCGTGTGTGGGTGATTTTTATAAAGAGAGAGAGAGAGAGAGAGAGAGAGAGAGAGAGAGAGAGAGAGAGAGAGAGAGAGAGAGAGAGAGAGAGAGAGAGAGAGAGAGAGAGACCTTGTAGGTATCCATACATAACGTGCCTTGCTTGAAGAGGATGAGAGAACAAGAGAAAGAGACAGAGTTAGCTACATGAAGTGCATGACTGTATGATTTATTCTGTAATAAAAACATATTTGATTGGTCGCTCTTATTGTTAAAGAATACGTGATATACGAAAGTGAGGTTGCCAGCAAAATGTTTTACAAAAATGGTCCAGCATCAAGTCACCTCCAAAGAATAAAAAAAATCAACTGACCAATCACTAATTTTTTTGTCGAGAGAAAATTATAAAACACATTTTGGCTTTTAGATGGTACAGAAACAGACATAAAGACACACAGAAAGACATACCAACAACACACAGCGTTAGACAGAAAGACAGCTAATAAGGGAGTTAATAACATGACCAAGCCAGCAGCTCCCCCCTCAGCAAGGGTCTACACTTAACGTTCGAGCACAAGTCTTCTTGCAACAGCAGACGGCAGTGCCCAGCAACAGCGAGAGAAACAGCACAGCACCAGGAAGGCCAATAGCAATACCCCACACCTCTGGAGAAAAAACCCTACTTGTCTCGCTAGCTGGCAAAGCGGTGGTCGTGTCAACGTCGAAACTAGCACCGCTCGTTACCTTGGCCGATGAATCAACAGTCATGCGAGTGAACGTGGATGACCGAACAGTTGTACTTGTAGTTGAAGGAGCGACAGTTGTTCTGGTGGTTGAAGGATCAGGGGTTGGTGTTGTGGTTGAAGGTGCAGGGGTTGGTGTTGTGGTTGAAGGAGCAGGGGTTGGTGTTGTGGTTGAAGGATCAGGGGTTGTTGTTGTAGTTGAAGGAGCAGGGGTTGGTGTTGTTGTTGAAGGAGCAGGGGTTGGTGTTGTTGTTGAAGGTGCAGGGGTTGGTGTTGTTGTTGAAGGTGCAGGGGTTGATGTTGTGGTTGAAGGTGCAGGGGTTGTTGTTGTGGTTGAAGGAGCGGGGGTTGGTGTTGTGGTTGAAGGAGCGGGGATTGGTGTTGTGGTTGAAGGAGCAGGGGTTGGTGTTGTGGTTGAAGGAGCAAGGGTTGTTGTTGTGGTTGAAGTAACGGGAGTTGTTGTTGTGGCTGAAGGAGCAGGGGTTGGTGTTGTGGTTGAAGGAGCGGGGGTTGTACTTGTGGTTGAAGGAGCAGGGGTTGTTGTTGTGGTTGAACGAGTAGGGGTTGTTGTTGTGGTTGAAGGAGTAGGGGTTGTTGTTGTAGTTGAAGGATCAGGGGTTGTTGTTGTGGTTGAAGGAGCAGGGGTTGTTGTTGTGGTTGTAGGAGCAGGGGTTAGTGTTGTGGTTGAAGTTGGTGTTGTGGTTGAAGTTGGTGTTGTGGTTGAAGGAGCAGGGGTTGTTGTTCGGGTTGACGGAGCGGTAGTTAATCTTGAGGTTGAAGGAGCAGGAGTTGTAGTAGTTGTAGTGGTAGTTGTTTTCGTTGTTGAAGGAACAAGAGTTGTTATTGTGGTTGAAGGAGCAGGTCCGCCACCAGGCGGTCCAATTCCAGGCGTTTCACCACTGCGCCGTCCTCTGCCTTGTGTGTCAAACTTTCGCGTTGCTGGTGTTTGACTATATGAAGGGCCAAAGTAAGGTGGACGCATGACTGCAGCAAACATTGTGGCAACGGCTGCAGGTGTATCAAATGTTGTTGAATTGACTGTCGTTAGTTTTGTGCAGTCTGGATCTTGGTTGTGTATAGGCACAGAGTACGCTAGTTCGTTGAGAAAGACGAGAAATAGACCCGGCACTTTCTTCATGTCGATAAAGATTTTTTTCTGCCGTCTGAAATTCAGAGTATATAAAGTCAGCTTTTACTAGAAATATGTTGAATAACGTTCTATTAAAAAATAAATATCAACATTTCACGTTCTTAATGCGATCACTTGGAAAACAACAATGACAAAAAACCCATATCTTCATCACTTTCACGAGTTTTATTTATCAGTATGAAACTACTTCCGCTAACTAACTAGCATTTTAAAGACCTTGATTTGTACGGTGACAGAAACAGAGCCAGTCACACAAATAGGGAGATACAGAAACAGGCATAACGTCACAGACAGGGAGACAAACAAAGAAAAAGAACGAAGGAAGGAAGGAAGGCAAGACCGAACAAACAATAGCACACGAATGAATGAATAAACGAAGGAAGGAAGGAATGAATGAATGAATAAATAAATGAATGAATGAATGAATGAATGAAGGAAGGAAGGAAGGAAGGAAGGAAGGAAGGAAGGAACAAACGAACGAACGAACGAACGAACGAACGACAGAAAGAACGAACGAACAAAATAACAAAACAAAAAATCCGAACGAACGAACGAACGAACGAACGGGCGAATAGAAAAACAAACAAACCAACCAACCAACCAACCAACAAACAAACAGTCAAACAAACAAACACAAACAACTCCAAACAATGCTTCCTTATGACAAACCATTTGACGTTTTGTAATGCTTCAACATAATACATTCATACCTGAGATTATTTTTATTGAAAGATATATATTTTTCCACCCCAGAACACAGCTCTTATTGAAATTGTGGACAGCCCGTGTTCATAATTCGGATTGCCACTTCATTCTAAAATAATAAAATAGAATGTTATCCAGTGGTGCTGACTGTCACAGAACAAAACAAAATTCCAAGTTGATGAGTCTTCGTTTCTTTTTCTTAAAAACATATACATGCACATGCAGCCAGTGACTAAGTTGTCAAAGGAAACAAACTCACCTTTTCCGTAGTTCAGTAACTCTCTCAAAAATACTTTCGTCGTCAAAGGGCGACAGAATATATATGAATATGTCTATGGTACAGCAACTCACAATGAACAGATTAGTTTTCAAAAACGTCACACGTAGACCTAATCAAAACCTGGCTGTTCCCTATTGAAACACGTTGCTCAGATGCTAGTGCTTATAAAGGTTGTGTTCGGCAACCCAAATGCACAAGGATATTCCCAGCAAATATAAAGCTTTAAAGGCACCATCTTTCTCGTTTAGGCCATCTCAAAAATCCTCATAGATCCGCCGAGTCTTTTACAAGGGATGACATTATCTTTCCATCTGAAACTAAACCACAAATCTACAACAGGGATGCTTTCTGTGAAGAATGTGATTTTTTAAAAACTTGATGAATCTCATACCTGACAAAAAGAAAAACAAGTCTCTTGAAGCAATTTAATTTTTTTTACTCAATCTGTAGGCATCAAACAAAAAGATCAACTCCAAAAACCAGACATCGGCGAGACTACATTCAGATATTCTCGGCTAACCATACCCGAAGACCGAGACGGGTCACGCTCGTCTCCGCGAAGCATGCGAACATTATACTCAATCTATTTTGTTTAATTCTGAGCGCGTTTTTAAAGTAAAAATAACATATCTATATATTTTTGAATTCAGGAGAAGACGAGGAATACAATGCAATGATGGTTTGTTCTGTAAGTGAAACATCGTTTTTAATGACAACTTTAATGAGAAAAGTAATTAACTGATATTTAAGCTTCCAAAGTCCGGACTGAGTCAAAGATTGCTTGACCAAAATGTCAATCAATTTGGTTGAAAAATGAGGGCGTGACAGTGCGGCCTCAACTATCACAAAAAGCCGGATATGACGTCATCAAAGACATTTATAGAAACAAATTCTTGGGATATCATACCCAGGAACTCTCATGTCAAGTTTCATGAAGATCGGTCAAGTAGTTTTGTCTGAATCGCTCTACACATACACACCCACACAGACACACAGACACACACACATACACCACGACCCTCGTCTCGATTCCGCGTCTATGTTAAAATATTTAGTCAAAAATTGACTAAATGTAAAAAGGATGAAAGTTGCTTGAAGATCGGTCCAGTAGTTTTGTCTGAATCGCTCTACATGTACACACACACACAGACACACACACACATACACCACGACCCTCGTCTTGATTCCCCGTCTATGTTAAAACATTTTGTCAAAACTTGACTAAATGTAAAAAGGATGAAAGTTTCGTGTTAATTTCAATGCTTGTTATTCTTTCAGGTGCCAGGAGAATGGTTCCGAATAACTCTCATTTACTCTATTATGTCCAATGCATTTAGAACGGTTACTTCCCGTTGTTTATCATATCCCATACCTTACAGTTAATTCAGAGAAAAATCCAGTTCAGCCTAGAAACCCGCTTCGCTGTTGATTTCTGGTATGTGTCGAAAGGGAAGGGTCCCATGTAAAAGCCTGGGAAGATCTGCGGTGGTGCATGAACCGTACATCAATATTTGCACGAGAAGGGTGGCATCTTTAAAAGCCTGTCGTTACTCTCCAATGGGTATGAATCGAATAGACACCAAACATTTGATCTTGTGTCGTGGAAGAAAGAAGAGCATGGAAAATGCATGCTTTATGCAATGTACTGTTGCTAAAAAATGTGGAATACATTCCGTATCGCAGGTTCATATGGCCTGAATGATAGCTTACACAACTCGAGATGCACTAATTACAGAAGTTAATGCACATGTTTTGTTTTTTTCCCTTCTCCAGATCTATGAGCAGGCCGTTAAAAACTAAGTTGTGGGTTAGAACCTGAGAGCACGCTCAACGTGGCACATTCTATAGTTGAATGAAGACACTTTTCTTTTTAACGTAGGCTTACTTCTTGTGAGCCATTAGGCTTGAGTAAGTGTATTGATGTAGGCTGTGCGCTCTAGGCTATATTCCTATTTTTGAAACACGGTAAATCGACGCGTGTGTTTGAGTTTGTGTGTGCGCGCGCGCTCGCGATCGCGTGTGTGTGTATATATAGCAGGGGCGGATCTGGGGGGGGGGGGGGTGCAATGGGTGCAATTGCACCCCCCCCCCAGCGGGACCAAAAC